>NC_039358.1:89828003-90131013 GCF_003573695.1 Papaver somniferum
CAAACTGCTTTCCATTATCAGAGACGATTTGCACAGGAATCCCAAACCTACATATTATGTGCTCGATAATAAAATCATATACATCACCATCTCGGGTATGTTGTAACGGTTTAGATTCGACCCACTTCGTGAAATAGTTTGTGGCTACTATTAAGTATCTTCACTGCTTACTCCCCGTTACGAATGGTCCCACGATATCTATGCCCCACATGGCGAACGACCAGACACTTAGTATAAAATTTAAACTCGTAGCTAGTGCGTGTATCTGTTTATCAAACCTTTGACATGCTTCACATCTCGTGGTAACATTCTTCGCATCATTATGCATGTGTGGCTAGAAATATCCTTGTGCCTTAGTTTTATGAGCCAAAGATCTAGTGCCGCTATGATTTCCTGCATCACCGTAGTGTATTTCCTTAATTATTTCTATTCCCTCCTTTTTTGATAAACACCCCAGCAATGGACCCAAAAATGACCTCCAGTACAGGGTTCCTTCTCGCAATTCATAATTTGTGGCTTTGCCTTTAATTTTGTGCGCTTCAGATCTGTCACGAGGTAAATCTCCTCTCTCTAGGTACCTATAAATGGGAGTTCGCCAATCATCCTTATTTAGCTCTATCACTGCTTCTGCATTTTCTATAAGCATGATCTCTTCATCTTCTAATTCTTTGCTTACTGATGGTTGCATTAATCGCTAGATACGGATATGCTTAGTTGAATAATCGATAATCATTGAAGCTATAAAATTCAATGCATCAGCGTGTCTGTTATTCCCTCTGTTTACGTGCCTCCAGATTATGTTCGGTATCCGCGAATAATATTCTTTCACGAGTTGCAGATATCTGTGCATTACAGGATCGCTTGCATTATACCTTCCTTCGATCTGCCTAACCACCAACTTTGAATCACTGGTTATTCTTACTTCGTCTAGCTCCTTTTCGTTGTTATCCTTAAAGCTTGTACCACTGCCTCATATTTTGTTTCATTGTTGGTCGCCTTGTACTCTAATCGAAAGCATTAAACTACTCTGGCCCCTTCTGGCGAAGTGAATACGATTCCCATACCTCCTACTGAGATGTTTGAAGATCCATCTACAAATATTTCCCATCTCCTCAGATGATTCTCTTGGAGTAGGTCTTTCGGGTCTAACCGTTCTTCTTCTATATCCATCATCTCCTCTACTCCCTCATCTTCTTCCGAATGAAATTCAGCTAGAAACTCTGCTACTATGTGTGACTTCGTGGAGGTTTGAACTTCGTATTTCAGCCCATATTGATCAATCTGAGTATTCCACCTTTTGATTCTCCCTACCCTCTTCGTATTTTTCAAAACTGATTCTATTGGGACTCTAGTTGGCACTTTGATTTTGTGAGTTTGAAAATAAATTCGTAATTTCTGTGCCGCATATACCAGCGCTAGTATTAACTTCTCGATTTTTGGGTAGTTTCTTTCTACAGAGTTAAAAGTTTTACTGACATAAAAGATTGGCTTCTCAACTCCTTCATCTGAGCGAAGTAAAATTGCACTGAGGGAATTTAATGTAGCTGCGAGACAAATTAATAATTCTTCTCCTGGTTCTGGTTTTTGGAGGATAGACAAATTGATGAGCATGCTCGCACTCCTGCGTCCATGTGAACTTTGTTCCTTTCTTTAAGATGTCAAATAAATGTTTACATTTGTCCGAAGACCTTGAAATGAATCTCCCCAAAGCTGCTAGCTTCCCATTCAACTTTTGCACATCTTTTATGGTTGTTGGGGATGGCATGTCTAGTATGGCTTGAACCTTGTTTGGATCTACCTCAATTCCTTTCTTTGACACTATATGCCCCAGGAACTTCGTTGATTCAAATCCAAAAATGCACTTCGCAGGAGTTATCTTCATCTTGTATGCTCTCATCTGCTCAAAAATCTTCTTTAAGTCCTCCACATGGTCTCCTGACTCCTTGGTTTTTACGAGCATATCGTCAACATATACCTCCATCTTCGTGTGCACCCATTTGGCGAAGATCTTTTCTACCATTCTTTGGTATGTGGATCCTGCATTCTGTAATCCAAACAACATTCTCGTATAACCGTATAATCCTCTTGGGGCGAAGAAAGCTGTGTGTTCTTGATCTTATTCCGCGAGTGGTATTTGATTATAACCCGAGTATCCATCCATTAGTGAGAGCCGACGATATCCTGATGATGATTTTACCATCTGTGGTATGTTTGGTAAAGGAAAGTTATCTTTCAGACATGCGGTGTTTAAATCGCTGAAGTCGATACATATTCGTATTCCTTTATTCTTCTTTGGAACTATCACCATATTCGCAATACACTCGGGATACTTCGCTGGTCTTATAATTCCGGAATCCATCATCTTTTGAAGTTCCTTCTCTATCTTCTCATGATCAGTAGTTGCTATTTTTCGTATTCTCTGCCTTATTGGCTTGATTGCTGGATTAAGATCTAACTTGTGACAAGCAACTAGTGGGTCGATTCCCGACATTTCGTTCATACTCCATGCAAATACGTCGAGATATTCTTTTAGTAAACTTATCAGCTTCTCTTCTTCGTCCACCTCCATCTTCGTTCCAATCTTCACTATTTTCGGTTCTTCATCACTTCCAAAATTTATTTCCTTCGTGAGTTCTACAGCAGCGAAGTTCATGACTGGTTCACCAAGTGGAGATGGTTCCTTTAATTGTTACAAGGTCTCTCCTTCCTTCTCGGGGATTTCACTTGGTATTTCCCATCCTTCTTTTGCCTTGTTCATGTATACCATCAGTTCCTCTTCTTTCTTTGCCTCTAGCAATCTCTTCCTTTGTTCCTTCTTCTTCTTCAGCCTATCTTCGTAGTTATTGACATCCTTTTCATTGCAGTCTCGTGCATCATTTGATCTCCTTTTATTTCGCCAATTACTTTTGGCATAGGGAGTCGAATTTCTTGATGAAAAGTTGAAGCTACCCCTTTTATCCCGTGAATCCAGGGTATACCTATAAGGTCATTGTAAGGTGATTCTACATCTACCACACAAACAGTAACTTCTGTCTCCAATTCTCCCGCGAAGATCTTCACAGCCAAATCGCCCTTTGGTTTGGATGCAACTCCATTGAACCCATATATATTGTAAGTGGATGGTACGAGATCAGAATCCTTATAACCCATAGTCTTGAACGCATGATAGAAGAGAATATCTACCTGTAGATGGTGGATTTTCGACAAGGGCTAAAATCGTAAACCCATAATTGTATATGCTCCTGATTCAGCAATCAGAAGAGTATTGAGGCTCATGTTTCTTATCGAAAGCGTGAAAGCTCACGCCTCGAGAATCTCTGACTGAGAATACTGTCTCTCAGAGTATATGTAGATGTGTAGTCTCTCAACTGAGGCAACGACATATCTCATGAATACTGAGCAATTTCAGTGATCACTTTTATATAGAATTGCAAGATTGGACGACTCCTAGACAGCTTGCCTGCTAGTATAGAGCAATAACGTCTCCAGGATGTAACAATGTTTTTCCTGACTATATAAAAGATATATGACGCTTCAACAAGCTCATATCACTCAATTCCTGAATAATTAATGCTCCTAGACAATCGTACTAGTATAGAGCCATCAATTAATTATTCTTAAATCATTAGATTCGTTAACTGAATCCCTGGAAAATATTCAATGTTTTCATAATATTTCGTTACTTCAATTTATGGTTCTTCTCAGCAGAACTCCATGGGTTAGTAATAAATATTCAATACACGGGTATCTGAGCATTATCGAATAAGCCCCGACTAAAATGGTGCAAGTGTATTCAACAATATTGAGCACCTGAACACACGAATGAGTATTTCAAAATACGACGAGACGATGAACCTATGCAAAATATGAAAGAAAATAATAAATAATAAAATATTAACCAAGGCGCTTGTGCCCACCGGCCGGCCAGTCGTGTCGTGACCAGTCCCACGCCCAGTTTTATATTTTGTCATATTTTTGTTATTCTCCTTGATCTTATGAAAATCCTTTCAATTGAACAAATATCCTTCGTTTTAAGGAAATTCCTCAGTTTCATGGTGTTTCCTTCGCATCAAGGAAATAATATAAAATTGGGAAAAATATCATGGGACCGTGTTTACTAGCCAACCGGCTATGCCTTGATCCTGGCCCGTCCCACACCTCATGATTCCTCATTATTTTATTATTATTTTCCTAATTTCATGAAAACTCCTTAATTTCATGATATTTCCTTCAAACCATGAAAAATAATAAAAAATTAGGGAAACTCGTGGGACCGGGACCCAGCCGTCCGGTCTTGCCCTAGCCGGTCCCACACACCCCTTATTTTATTATTATTATTTTTATGTTTCCTTGATCCTATGGAAATAATACATAAAATTACATAAAATTAGGGAAAACTCACGGGACCGGGCCCTAGCCGGCCGACCATGCCCAAGCCGGTCCCACACTCTTATTTTATTATTATTTGTTTCCCTCATCTCATGGAAACTCCTTCACTTCAAGAAAACCCCTTTATTTCAACGAAACTCCTTAGTTTTAACAAACTCCTTGATTTCATGGTATTTTCATAAAATCATGAAAAATATAATAAAATTAGGAAAAATGCTATGGGACGGGCTTATTGGCCGTCCGACAATGCCTTGGCCATGATTCCTTCATTTTATTATTATTTTCCTTCATCTCATGAAGTTTCCTCAGTTCCAGCAAAAATCTCTGATTTCTTCATATTTTCCCAAATGATTGCTCAAATGCACATCAGAAAATATCAAAATTCTTAGGACTGAGGCACGAACATTTTGATGACGCGAGCATACTACCTTGTCCGACCAAGGTTGGCTCTTTGGCTTGCAAGAGGCCGGTCCTATATTTTTTCATCATTTTAACCTAATTTGTTCATATTAGGTTAAAACTCTTCCAAACAACTTGGAATTCCATGAAACGGTCGTCAGTTGATCCCGTGACCGCCCAGGGCCGGTTTCATGACCCCTTGGTCGGTCCCTCATCTCTTCACAATTAATTAGGTTTTATCACCTAAGGCTCAGACGAGCATTATAATAAATGATTAAGTCAGCATTTGATCATCCTTTCATCAACAAATCAACAAGACTTCAAGAGACCTTGGTATTTGCTCACTTGAGCATCTGGGCGTTATATGGTCGACCCATGACCCCATGTAGCCGGTCCTTCCTTCATTTCGTGGTTAATTTTCAATAAACCATCAATTGATTATCAATTGATCGAATTAGGGTTTTGAGTCCAAGGTTCATCATTCCATATTCAAACGCTAATAATTTTACGATGATCTCATGGTCAACATTTTATTAATCATACTTGGTTCAGTTGCCAGTATTTAAATTAATATTTTATTTGGTCATGCTACCAGTAATACATCAAATGAGCAACATTCGCTCAGATGAGCAATATTTGCTCAAACCAAGGAATATTGGTTCAACTATGAATATTCAACAATTCATCGAATGAGCAATATTTGCTCACGTTAACTATCAACGTTTATTCATACATTATACCTCTGTCTCAATATACATGTTCAATTCATGAGTCTCAGAACATTTTCAAATCATGTTCGACTCAACAGTACAAGGACTCATCATCCCATGAAGTCATGGAGTCAGCAACTGACTAATTAATCACGAGACATCAATCGTGTCACATGGGGGATATTAACTAGGGTTTTGGTCTGGCGGTCTACGACACATGTGTTCATACACACGATGAGAATGTGAGCAAGTCGTGCAATCAGTTGAAGGAGTTAACAAAGTAGTGGATGGAAAATCGACTAAGTCTCCGCACGTTGAGCAACTGGTTTTAACACGATTTCCATTTCTCCACTCTTTGATTCCGTCAACTGTCACAATTCATGGGATCATGGTGTTTACAATTCTAGAAATACAAATAAGTCTTTGAATCATGATTGAAAACAAGACAATCTTACGTCAAATAGACAACACGAGATCAAAAACTCAACGTCTTGTAATTACTCTCAACAGAGCAAAATTCAATCATTCAGAACTTATCTTATTTTCAGAATACACAATACACCTACAATCTTCGATTACCATTGATCTAACACATTTTTCAGCTTCCCTCCTACAGATCGAGCCATCCTCTCTTGTGACCGAATTTACTCTGGAATGGCCATTGCCTTGGTTTAGGCCGGAGTACTACAGATTCATCTCTCGAATTCAAAGCACTCCCTTCTTGCAGTGCATCTGTGTGAGGTTTAACAGTTCACTCGGTTCAAGGAGTTTCCTCCGTATGGTCGTCTCCTCAATTCCGTAAAAACTAGCAACTCGTTTTTCCCCATCTACAGATTGGCGACCACAGTGGGAGATCATTCTCCCGGTTGCAATCTCAATTCTCACAAAGATGGTCGGTCTTATGTCCAATTCAATTACTCAAAACTCCAGTCAGAATCTCTCAAATGGTGACGCTTCTATGGCTCATCCGAATGATTCTGGTAATATTCGTCATCCGTACTTTACTACCCCTTTTATATATATTAATACATTCGATGGAGAAATTCCGTCACTAGTCGAACTGGCACGAAGGCAAGAGGTCTTAGAAAGGAACATAAATCGATTGAAGGGAGCAATCGATAATTTGTTCAATTACATGGTAGACCTGACAAGAATCTTAGGAGCTCAAGTTGTGGAGCGCTCATCTCTCGACACCACCACTGACGCTAGCCCTCAATCCAACAGATTTACCACATATGAGAATATGGTGAATCAAGAAGTCACACACTTGATTAAGAATCTATGTGAACTCCTACACTTCTCTAGGGATCAACGTACGAACACATTCGCTGCACTCAACCAAATATCATCAGACGTACAACTAACTCCGTCATGCTTAGATGTTGAAGAAGCATCCATGATGTCTGAACATTCGATCAACAACATAACCTTCGGAGAAGAAGACCGCATGGCAGACGAAGGGCATAATCGAGCCCTGTACGTGACTGGCTTCATCAAAGACTCCGAGTTTAAGAGATCTCTTGTTGATATGGGCGCTTCTACAAACATTATTACTATGAAGACTCTCAAAGCAGCCAAGTTCCCACAGAATAAAATCGTTCGCCATCCCATCTTGATGACAGGTTTTGAAGGAAGCCAGATCCATAAATATGGATATGCATACATAGACCTGAAGGTAGGATATATTCTGTCAAAGGCCAGATTCCACATGATCGAACAAGAGCCTGATTATCACATGATACTCGGACGATCATGGCTCCATGACAACAAGGTGGTTCCCTCGACGTACCATCAATGCATGAAGGCTCTGCTCAACGACAAGATTGTTCGTATCGCAGCTTCGTCATCTCCTTATGCTCTTGTCTATAATGCTGAATTCCTTGAATCCCAAAAAAGCATCCCCGAACCTCCAAGCAAGATTTACATTACTCCACTCCCAAGCTGGAAGTCCATTGAAGAAGTTGCTGACAAACCATCATCCTCAGGCGCTAAGTCGATCAAGTCATCTCCTACACCGATTAAGCGTTGTAATGATCAAGTCTCTACTCCGGGATTTAATTTCATAGCAAGTCATGATGCAGAGGTGAGGATCATTTATCGCCGATGCAAAGATTAGCAATTAACAGGGGAGAACGATGAAAAGTCTCCCCGCCCTGAAGAATCATGTCAGAGCGAACCATCACTCGACGAAGAAGTTCAAGATGCTCCACGACAATTGCAAGACGACACTGATTCCACCACTGACGATCTTGAGACAATCAACATCGGGACGGAGGATGATCCAAGGCCAATTTTAATTAGTTACGCGCTGTCACCAGATTAACGAACGGAGCTGATTAATCTGCTAAAAGAATATCGGGATGTCTTTGCCTGGACGTATGAAGAAATTCCTGGTCTAGACGACAAATTAGTTACACATCATCTGCATATCACTCCTGGCTCCAAAGATGTCAAAAAACTTCCTAGGAAGTTCAGACACGAAGTCGAGGAACAAATCAAAGTCGAAATTCAGAAACTAATAACAACATGATTTATCAAACCTATTCAACATCCAACTTGGCTGGCAAATGTTGTTCCGGTCAAGAAGAAGAATGGTCAAATAAGATGCTGCGTTGATTTCAGGAATCTGAACAAATGATGTCCAAAGGATGATTTTACCCTACCCAACATTGATACGCTTGTTGATGCAACCAGTGGTCACAGTATGTTCTCATTCACTGATGGTTACAGTGGATACAACCAGATCAAGATGTACGAGCATGATGCCAACAAGATCGCATTTCGTACTCCTATTGGAAACTTTCACTACACCGTGATGCCCTTCGGATTGAAGAATGCAGGAGCCACTTATCAACGAGCCATGACTGCCATATTCCACGACATGATGCACAAGCAAGTGGAAGACTATGTTGATGATGTGGTGGTAAAGTCGAAGACTCGAGCATCCCACCTCGAAGTTCTGAGACAAGTTTTTGAAAGATGCAGAGAATAAAAATTAAAGATAAATCCTCTGAAGTGTGCTTTTGGCGTTTCCTCCGGAAAGTTTCTAGGATTCTTGGTCACCGCAGAAGGAATCAAAGTGGATCCAGACAAGACGAAAGCCATTACTACCATGCCTCCTCCACGCACTGTGAAAGAACTCCAGAGTTTTATGGGCAAGGTAAATTATATTCGACGCTTCATTCCTGGATTAGCTCAACTCATTGCTTCTTTCACCCCTCTGCTGAAGAAAGGAGCAAGTTTTACATGGACAACCGTTCAACAAGAAGCATTATTCTAGAAAATACAACAGATACTACTATCACCTGCTGTCATGAAATCTCCGGTGCAAGGTCGACCACTGATACTTTACACGGCTTCCAGTGATGTTGCTGTCGGAGCACTTTTTTCCCAAGAAGACGAAGAAGGCATCTAACGACCGATCTATTACTTCAACCGTACAATGAGAGACGCTCAACTCCGATACCCAAGGCTGAAAGAGCATGTCTAGCATTAGTACATGTAATCCAGAAATTCAGGCACTATTTACTATCCAACAGAGTTCTACTCGTTTCCAAAGCTGACCTTATAAAGTTTCTATTATCAAAGCCAGCCTTGATAGGGAGACCAGCAAAGTGGCTACTTCAGATGTCAGAATTCGACATAGCTTGCACACCGCCTAAGGAAATCAAAGGCCAAGCAGTTGCAGACTTGCTCGCTGCTTTTCCAGGAGAAGGTGCAACAATGTTACATGAATATGTGCCCGGCGAATTTCCAGAAGTCTTAGTCATCAAAGAAGAAACGTGGCTTTTATACTTTGACGGATCCGCCACCCCCAGCAATGATACCGAAGGAGCGGGCGTAGTGCTAGTATCTTCATCTGGCGAAGTCTTCTCACATTCATTCAAGCTGGATTTTCATTGTACCAACAATTCAACAGAATATGAAGCTTTCTTACTAGGCTTATCTTTGGTCAAGCAAGCAGGAGCAACACACCTTGAGATCAGGGGAGATTCAAAACTACTAGTCAATCAAATGAACGGAGCATACTCTCTCAAAGAAATCACGCTCGCCCCATTCAGAGCTGAAGCTCAGAGGATATTAACCCATTTTGCTGATGCAACGATCGTCCATAATGGACGAACTAACAATAAGCATGCCGACTGCCTGGAAACTCTCGCTTCTAAGCTGCAATTCGAAGGAGCAGAGAAATCAATCACGGTAGAGAGGCGTACTGTGTCATCTACCTGGCTTGCTCAAGTCGAAGACATTCAAGCAAACGATTGGAGAGCACCTATTATTCATGAATTGAGCAGTTCTCTTTCAAAAGGGAAAGTCAGCCTCAAGGAATTAAAGAATTACTTCTTGCTTCACGGAGCGTTATACTATCGAAATCCTGATGGGTCCTTGTCACGATGTCTTGGAAACAACGAAGTTGATGAACAACTCAAACGCATACATAAAGAAATTTGCGGACAGACGTTGGTGGTAACACTTTACATAAAGCTTCAAAGGATGGGATACTATTGGCCTTCCATGGAGACTCAATCAAGAATCCTGCAAAGATCTTGTCCTAATTGTCATACGCATCCCCATCACTTAGAAGCTTTGACAGTCCATCATGCTGGGGACTGGAGGGAGCCTTACATCAAGTACCTTCGAGACAATGAGTTACCGTTGGAAAAGAAAGAAGCAATCAAACTCACTCAGAGAGCTAAAAGATTTGTCTTTCTTGATGGGATCTTATACCGCAAAAGCTTTGGTGGGAATTTACTGAGATGCTTAGCTGAGCATGAAATCCCACTAATTTTAAAAGAAATGCACGATGGAGAACATCAGGAAAAAAGGAAATTATTTCTCCAAATTCATGAAAAATATTATTGGCCGACCATGGAAGACGATGCAGCTGCACACGTTCATAGGTGTCATCAATGCCAAATCCATGGTAATATCATCCATACTCCTTGTCTCCCACTGAATTTTGTGAACAGTCCATGGCCTTTCTATAGCTGGGGACTGGATATCATCGGAAAGATCAACCCAGCATCTTCGAAGCAGCATGAATACATCATCAATACAACTGAGTATTTTACCAAATGGGTTGAAGCCATTCCTCTTCGAAGCACCACTGGGGTCACGATTGCAGCCTTCATCAAAGAATACATAATATGTAGATTCGATGTTCCTAAAAACATCGTTACCGATAATGGAACTCCTTTTTCCAACAAGCATGTGACAGAATTGCTCGAGGAATATGGCATCAAACAAGTTTTCTACACACCATACTATCCACAGGGAAACAGACAAGCAGAAAGCACCAACAAAACTTTGATCTGAATTCTCAGTCGAACAATTCATGATAATCCGCGAACGTGGCATGAACAATTTCCTATGGATTTATGGGCCTATCGGACCGCACCAAGGAGCTCGATCGTAACTTCACCATACTCTCTCGTCTATGGAGCCGACGCCATACTCCCAGCAGAAATCAAAATTCCTTCAGCAAGGATTGCAACAACCAGTGGAGTACAATGGAACGAAGCCGAAGTATCCAACTCAAGAATTGCTGAACTGGACATGCTTGAGTCGAGAAGGGCTAAGGTAGAAAAATACGTAGAAGCATACAAACAAATGATCTTCAGATCTTATAACAAAATGGTAAGACCTCGAACATTCCAAGTAGGAGATTTGGTATTAAAGACAGCAAAGCACATTCAACAAGATATATCTGCCCACAAGTTCTCTCCGAAATGGGAAGGGCCATATGTAGTTATCAAGGCAGTATCCAGTAGATATTACAAAATCTTAGATATTGATGGAGGAGTGGAAGGAAATATAATCAACGGTAAATGGCTCAAAGCATATTACGCCTGATCCGTAGAAAACGATTACCTTTTATCATTTCATCATTTCAAGCATTTTTTCAGAATGTAATTTATATTCCTCCAAAGAGCGTGCAAAATGCTCCTTTGTTCATTAAACATTTCATAAATGAACAAAATTCCTTCATGTCATGATCAATTATTCTACCTGAGAAAAGCCTAAACCCATTCAAAAACAATAGTCATAAATGCTCACTCAGAGTAAACCATCCAACAGACGACAATTCTTAAAAACAGCCATTTCAAGCTTCTTCTGAAAGTTTTTGGTCTTCACTTTCAAGTTCTGGACAACTTTCTCGACTCTTGCCGATTCCAAGGCAAGTGCCTTCTCCTCCTCTAAGAAAGAAGTTTTGGTAGAAATCGCATCAGCAGCCGTCGCCGCCCTGTGAATTTTGATCATCTCGATCCGACGGCGAAGCCAGACTATGTTGAACCGCAAGGTTTCACAGTTCGAAATGATTTCATCCCACCTATGCAGTTCATGATTCTTGACATCTCGCAGATTCATCTCGTTCATCTCTTCAATGATCGGTAACAATCCGGCAACTGTAGTCAGAAGGGTTGGGGGAAAGCCTCTCCGTATTTCCGTCGTAGCAATGTGCCCGTACCGTCTCCAAATTTTGGTATACAGAGGAACATGACATTTGGGAATGACGAATCCACCGACCACCTCATTATTTGGGCAAGTATTGGTCATGGGAGCTTCAAAGGGGAGTCCAACTGTTGGATACTCGTGAACGTGAGCTCTATTCCCAATATCTACGGAATCAGTGGAGTCTTCGTCAACTTGGTTGCTGCTATCGTCAACCACGACCACGGACTTCCTATCCTTCCTCTTTCTAGCATCGACAACAACGCGAGCATCAACCTGCGATGAAATGAAGGAGTGTTAAATTTTATTGAACATCGAACATGAAAACTTCAGCTAAGAAGTTATGGAATTTCTTACAGATGCTCCAGCTTTAGCATGAGATGACCTATATCAGGCAGGGGCTTTAACAGTCCGTTTAGGCCTCAAATTATGCGAAGAAGATGGATTCTTCTGTTTATTCTGCAACAAATTATTTTCTATGATCAATAACTCTGATCAAATGGAGATGGAGAAGAGTATACGACTTACTGAGACAGACGCTTCTAGTTCATGCTTGGATTGAGGTTTGTTTGGAGAAGAAATACTACTGTTGGACATGGTGACGAGAGGTATGATCACGATCAAAATTACTTCAGATAATGCACAAAGCAGGAGACGAGATGTCATTTAAATAGAGAAAACCTATACATCGAAGGTCATGGTACTTATCCTATGGCGAATATAGTCAAATATGTTGCGGTTTTTATTGAAACCCTAACTATCGAGTCAGAGCGTATCCGATAACATAGAAGAAGTGCGACAATACTGGGGACTGACAGCTCAGGCGTATTCAACATGACAATACTAGGGACTGATACTTTTGATGTAACCAGCGTTGCAACTGTGGATTAATGATCTGGCAGGCCGCGTGTCTCCTGGCCGGTTCGTATAATCGTATTTCGTGGATAACTATTGTCTACACGGACATTGGTCCATCCTATTCAGTTTGAGATACGAAGAAGATTTGGAAAAAATACGACAATGGATTATGGTTTAGAAAATAATCTCTAAAGAAACGTCTCTACAGCAAAAACTGATCAAGTAACTAGAAAATATCTACTTCCACAAAAACAAATAATCTCAGAGAAATTCATAAGCAAGGCTACTCGTCAGATTCGTCGGAGTCATCATATTTGTCAGAATTGTCAGACTCATCATCATCATCTCTCGCGGAGTCCTCCTCAAATTCTTCACCGGAATCACTGTCAGGCCCATTGATGAAGTCCGGATGAATCTCAGGATCGCTGGAATCCCAATACTCTTCTTTTTCACACTCAGCTTCAAGGTCATCTTTGACCAGTTTCTCGATTTCCCTAGTACGCCGGTCTGGCTTAATCTCGATATTTCGTGGCACCGACACGGGTTCATCATCTTCCGAAGCATCAGAATCAGAGGGTAAACCGTCAGCTCGAGATCGAAGTTTCTCCACGGCTGCTAGTATTCTGCGCTGAACCCGGTTTCTTCTTCGCCGATGATCATCCATCCTGTCATCCTCGGCTTTTCTCTTCATGAGTTCAGCATAAGTAACCTTATGGTCATTAAGAGGCGCACTGGGATTCCTTCCCTCAGTACGATTCATCTCAGCTCGTTATTCGGCTATGGGATCTTTGGAATCCTCTTCAGAAGAGCTGGAAGAATGGTTGTAATCATAACCGCTGCTACTGGAAGTCACCATTTTCTGGAACCAGGAGCACATAATTATGGATATGCTGATGATAAATCCACTACAAAAATGGTAATCCTAACTTTTACCTCTTTACGATTCCACTAATATTAGTGATTGCAACGTAAGAGTTAACACTTCAAAACTCGCTCGTTTCTTCAAATCTATAAAAGACGAGCAAAACTCAGATTTTCATAAAATCATGAACATTTCTACGGTATAAACATTCACCATGGAATTATGAAAGCTAAAACATTATTTCATCATAAATAATTGTTTACTTCTAATGAGTACACAAAATTCAAGTTTTGATTTTTAATATATATATGGATAAAAACGAGATTTATTCACGTAAATAAAATTTGTGGATATTCCACGGTCTCATCAAAAAAAAAAATCCATGAATAGGCCATGTTTTTATAAAAAAAAAATCTTTTCCTTCGTCGATCGTCTTTCTTTAAAACGAGGGTTTATTTCGGTTTTGTGAAAAGTTCACATCTTTTAAGATAAAGTTTTGGTTCCCATGAAAGCTCATAAACAAAATTTTATCACTGGACGCAAGTCTATGTATAAAAAAAATCTCTCCCAAGTCAGAGATTATTACTAGTTTCTTAAACTAACGATCGAATGAACATACGTTTTCTAAAAACAAGGGTTTTCAACAAAACTCACACTCATATATGCACATATACATAATTTCAACATGATCAAAGCATGAACAACTCATGAAATCAGCAAACAAGCAAAAAAAATTTTTTGATCGCGTACATGGTCGGCGTCGGCCGGAAGTTGGCCGACAGTGGTTGCTTCGGTCGGACGACGACGACGCTCCGGAAAATTTTTCTTTTCCATCTGTTGTTAACGTGAAGAAGATGAAGAGGTGATGAAGAGGGTGGTCGGTCAATAAGAAATAAAAAAAAGGATTAATTCCCTTTTATATCAAATTTTATTTCCAAAACCTAATTCCACGAGGATTTCTTTTTTGGGCCCGACCCGTGAATCCTAAACCGACCAAAGTCCCGTCATCAAATCAGCGGTTCAACGCCAATTTATGCTCATTATACGATGCTCTACCATGCCACTGGGATCTTCGTTTAAGTCGTGGTTCACTCGCACAATGGTAATGTCTTATCTTATGACTAAATTAAATTGCTTACATTGTTTATAACCGGAAAATCACTATTCAGTGCTGACTGAGGAACATAACTGTTCCTCACTAAGCAGGGGACTTAATGTAGATGGTGGATTTTCGACAAGGCTAAAATTGTAAACCCATAAATGTATATGCTCCTGATTCAACAATCAGACGAGTATTGAGGCTCATGTTTCTTATCGAAAGCGTGAAAGCTCACGCCTCGAGAATCTCTGTCTGAGAATACTGTCTCTCAGAGTATATATAGATGTGTAGTCTCTCAACTGAGGCAACGACGTATCTAATGAACACTGAGCGATTTCAGTGATCACTTTTATATAGAATTGCAAGATTAAACGACTCCTAGACAGCTTGCCTCCTAGTATAGAGCAATAACGTCTTCAGTGTAACAATGTTTTCCCTGACTATATAAAAGATATATAATGCTTCAACAAGCTCATATCACTCAATTCGTGAATAATTAATGCTCATAGACAATCGTACTAGTATAGAGCCATCAATTAATTATTCTTAAATCATTAGATTCGTTAACTGAATCCCTGGAAAATATTCAATGTTTTCATAATATTTCGTTACCTCAATTTATGGTTCTTCTCAGCAGAACTCCATGGGTTAGTAATAAATATTCAACACACGGGCATCTGAGCACTATCGAATAAGACCCGACTAAAATGGTGCAAGTGTATTCAACAATAATGAGCACCTGAACACACGAATGAGTATTTCAAAATACGACGAGACGATGAACCTATGCAAAATATGAAAGAAAATAATAAATAATAAAATATTAACCAAGGTGCTGGGGACTGGGCCCACCGGCCGGCCGTGCCGTGACCAATCCCACGCCCAGTTTTATATTTTTTCATATTTTTGTTATTATCCTTGATCTTATGAAAATCCTTTCATTTGATCAAATATCCTTCGTTTTAAGGAAATTCCTCAGTTTCATGGTGTTTCCTTCGCATCAAGGAAATAATATAGAATTGGGGAAAATATCATGGGACCGTGTAACCGGTTATGCCCTGATCCTGGCCGGTCCCACACCTCATGATTCCTCATTATTTTATTATTATTTCCCTAATCTCATGAAAACTCCTTAATTTCATGGTATTTCCTTCAAACCATGAAAAATAATAAAAAATTAGGAAAACTCGTGGGACCGGGACCCAGCCGGCCGGTCATGCCCTAACCGGTCCCACATGCCCCTTATTTTATTATTATTTTTTTTATGTTTCCTTGATCCCATGGAAATCTTTGATTTCATGATATTTCCTTCAAATTATGAAAATTCCTTCAAATCAGGGAAATAATACATAAAATTAGATAAAATTAGGGAAACTCACGGGATCGGGCCCTAGCCGGCCGACCATGCCCAAGCTGGTCCCACACCCTTATTTTTATTATTTGTTTCCCTCATCTCATGGAAACTCCTTCACTTCAAGGAAACCCCTTGATTTCAACGAAACTCCTTAGTTTCAACAAACTCATTGATTTCATGGTATTTTCATAAAATCATGAAAAATATAATAAAATGAAAAATCCTATGGGACGGGCTTATTGGCCGGCCGACCATGCCTTGGCCATAGCCGGTCCCACACTTCATGATTCCTTCATTTTATTATTATTTTTCTTCATCTCATGAAGTTTCCTCAGTTCCAGCAAAAATCTCTGATTTCTTCATATTTTCCCAAATGATTGCTCAAATGCACATCAGAAAATATCAAAACTCTCAGGACTGAGGCACAAAAACTTTGATGACGCGAGCATAATACCTTGACCGACCAAGGTTGGCTCTTTGGCTTGCAAGAGGCCGGTCCTATATTTTTTTCATCATTTTAACCTAATTTGTTCATATTAGGTTCAAACTCTTCCAAACAACTTGGAATTCCATGAAACGATCGTCAGTTGATCCCGTGACCACCAAGGTCCGGTTTCATGACCCCTTGGTCGGTCACTCATCTCTTCACAATTAATTATGTTTTATCACCTAAGGCTCAGACGAGCATTATAATAAATGATTAAACCAGCATTTAATCATCCTTTCATCAACAAATCAACAAGTTTTCAAGAGACCTTGGTATTTGCTCTCTTGAGCATGTGGGCGCTACATGGTCGACCCATGACCCCATGTAGCCAGTCCTTCCTTCACTTCGTGGTTAATTTTCAATAAACCATCAATTGATCATCAATTGATCGAATTAGGGTTTTGAGTCCAAGGTTCATAATTCCAGATTCAAACGCTAATAATTTTACGATGATCTCATGGTCAACATTTTATTAATCATACTTGGTTCAGTTGCCAGTATTTAAATTAATATTTTATTTGGTCATGCTACCAGTAATTCATCAAATGAGCAACATTCGCTCAGATGAGCAATATTTGCTCAAACCAAGGAATATTGGTTCAACTATCAATATTCAACAATTCATCGAATGAGCAGTATTTGCTCACGTTAACTATCATCATTTATTCATATATTATACCTCTGTCTCAACAGACATGTTCAATTCATGAGTCTCAGAACATTTTCAAATCATGTTCGACTCAACAGTACAAGGACTCATCGTCCCATGAAGTCAGCAACTGACTAATTAATCACGAGACATCAATCGTGTCACATGGGGGATATTAACTAGGATTTTGGTCTGGCGGTCTACGGCACGTGTGTTCTTACACACAATGAGAATGTGAGCAAGTCGTGCAATCAGTTGAAGGAGTTAACAAAGTAGTGGATGGAAAATCGACCAAGTCTCCGCACGTTGAGCAACTGGTTTTAACACGATTTCCATTTCTCCACTCTTTGATTCCATCAACTGTCACACTTCATGGGATCATGGTGTTTACAATTCTGGCAATATAAATAAGTCTTTGAATCATGATTGAAAACAAGATAATCTTACGTCTAATAGACAACACGAGATCAACAACTCAACGTCTGAGCAATTACTCTCAACAGAGCAAAATTCAATCATTCAGAACTTATCTTATTTTCAGAATAAACAACACACCTACAATCTTCGATTACCATTGATCTCACACATTTTTCAGCTTCCCTCCTACAGATCGGACCATCCTCTCTTGTGAACGAATTTACTCTGGAACGACCATTGTCTTGGTTTAGGCCAGAGTACTACAGATTGATCTCTCGAATTCAAAGCACTCCCTTTTTGCAATGCATCTGTGTGAGGTTTAACAGTTCGCTCGGTTCAAGGAGTTTCCTCTGTATGGTCGTCTCCTCAATTTCGTAAAAATTTGCAACTCGTTTTCCCCCGTCTACACTACCGAAGTTCCAGTATCTACCAAGATTCTATCCATCGCCCATGTCTTCCTATCCCTCGTAGGATCATTCTCCCATCGTGAATGTTTTCCAAAGGTTAAGGTTATAACCAACGGGTCTGTGTGCGAAGCTCCTCCTCCGGGTGCATCAATGTCGAAAAGGAAATAGCTCTTTTTTTGCCATTCCTCCAATGGTCCTCTCTTCGCAATGCTGAATATCTCATTCCCATCAAAGTCCCTCTTATGCACTCTCTTGAGCACATTATCGTGAAAATCCTGGATATTCTTCGCGGAGTGAATTATAGAGTTATAATTCATCCCCTGTGTTCCCCTATCTATTTCAATTGGATGCACTTGTGCTTGATTTTGATTATTGTCACGAGGTGGAGGTGGTGGCAATGGTACTGGATTTTCCAAAAAGTGAGCGAGCTTCCCCTTTTCAATTAGACGAAGTATTATCCTCCGAACATTCCTGCAATTATTTTTGTGGTGTCCGTGAAAGCGATGATACTTCAGAATTCGTGACTCCTATTTCCTGGTGGTGGTTCCATCCCTAGATTAGGTGGAGCGGGAATTTCTTCAGTCAATACGATCGCCTCCCATACTCTCTCCACAGTTGTATTGAGCCTAGGAAGCGTTACATATTCAAACGTTGGCCTTCTTTATCCATACCTTTGACCTTGGTTATACCTTCGTTGATTTCCTGAATTATTACCTCGCAGATCATAATTTCTCTGCCCCGGCTCTTCGTACCTTGGATGCTGATCAATCCATTCTTTATCTCCACTTGATACAACTACTAATTTTGCAGGAACTGCATTTTACGGTTCCTCTTTCTCATATTTTGGGTCGTTCTCTACTTCATGTGCCATCCTTGGTAGAAGACGCAAAATTCCTTCATTTGACGGGATTTGTGTAACTTCATTAACATCCTTTTGCTTCTCCTCCAGGGCGATATATTCCTCACGGTACTCTCTCAATTCATTCATCGTTAACGAATCACGAATTATGAATATCTGAGTGTGCAAGAGGTTAGTTTGGTTTAGGGCATTCATGAAGGCTAAAATGAAGTTTTTCTCATCAACTCTCCCAGCGATCTCACTACATACAGTTCTCCATCTCTTCACAAGACTTCGCAGGCTCTCTCCAGGTCTTTGCCTTAGATTAAACAAAGTTTCGACAACTGGCCTCAACATGTTGTTACTTATATAGGTCGTTAGAAATATCCTTTGCAAGTCTCTGAATGAAGAAATCGATCTCTCCGGCAATCCGTCGAACCAATCCAATGCTTCTCCAGTTAGGCTTGCAGGAAAGTACTTACACATTACTACTTCATTTTGTGCCCATTGCATCAAGGACAGGGTGTATTGCTTTAAATGTTGCACCGCACTTTTAGACCAACTGAATATGCTTCCGAAGGTTGGTAGTGAGCACCTCGCGGGAATCCTTGCCTCCAATACTTCGTGTGTGAATGGAGATATGTCAGCCTCTTATATTGCCTCTGCTAGTTTCACTCGTCCTCCTCTTCGTGAGTTGTTAATTATTGACCTCATGTCTCGTAATTCGTCTAGAACCGCTTGGTTTATATTCCCTGCACCTTCATCTCGCCTATTTCTTCTTTCCTCGCTATACCTTCTATCATCCTCGCGTCTTCTATCTTCTTCGCATCTTCTGTCATCTTCGTACCTCCTTTCTTCTTCGTGTAACCTTTCCTCCTCGCGCCTTATTTCTTCTTCGCGTAATCTGTCTTCTTCGCGCCTTCTTTCTTCTTAAAATCTTCGTCTTTGATCTTCCCATCTAGTTTCTTCCAGCGCCCTTCTTAATTCTCTTTCTTCGATGTTTTCTCTTCGGCCTCTTCTTCGTCGTTCTCTTCTTTCCTCATATCTTCTTTCCCCGTCTTCATTATCTTCCAATACTTCATTTCTCTAGCGTAAGTTCCTTCTAGCTGACGAACCTGTCCTCGAATCCGATTCTCCTCCTCGTTGGTCATTAACTGCTCTCTCTTCATTAAGCTGACGATTTTGTTGTATCAAAGCAACATCTTGTCTTGCGAGTCTGGTTTGCTTCTCCACTAGATCTCTTTCTTGTTCTCGTTCTAGACGAAGCACCTCCCTTAATTGTTCCAGCGTCATGTTTTCTTCATCAACGTTTTCCTCCCTTTCCTCACCGACTGGTTCTTCTCCTACAACTGTTTCTGTATCAGTAGTATGGACCGATCCTTCTTTATAGCGGTTCTCGTCAGGATCACCATTTTGCCGTTGATTCACACCACACCTTCCTCATGCAGTTGATGTTTATCCCATCTCCATTCTTCTTCCTATTTTTTCTTCTAAACGCTTGCTTCTCCTTGACGCTATTACGTGTTTCGCTCGATCTGGTACTCTTGCCATCAACCAACTTCAACCACCACTTACGAATTAACTCTTACCCGTTGTTCCACTGATGATCTTTAATTTGTGAAATAACGTTAATCTTCACTATAAACTTCAAACAATCTTTCTTTTTAGATCTTAACGATCCCCTCAAAACAAAACTCAAAGCTATTCTACTCCTCAGATCTCGAACGTAAACTCACTCTTCATATTTACGAAATCATATTTTACGAAAGAACAACTCGTTCAGAAGATCTAAAATAAGAAAACTCAAGAACAACTTCAACCTATTTTCAAGATCTCAAGTGAGAGTAAACCCTTAACTTAAGTTCCCTGTTTCTAGCGCCAAAATGTAACTCTGGAAATCCAGTAGTACACCCAAATGGAAATAAGATAATTCTAAGACATAACTCAAGTGAACGAAATAGTAATGTTGCTTTACTATTAGATCGAGATAATGATGATATTACAAGTATTGAGACTCATAAGAACCCTAACCTAGTTTCTCTAAACATGACCTCTCCCCATACAAAATATCCAATCCCCTTTACAAGCAACTAAGGTCTCTATTTATAGACAAAACTGAGTAGTGGAATACAGCTCATTTTACTTCGTGGACCATCACACAATTCACGTGATCCTACTTTATAATTCGCCCAAACCATTTTCAATAAAGTTTTTCCTTTCTTTTTGCCAATAACCTCGGTAACTTGTCGGTACAGCTGTCCCATTTCTTGTGCAACAATCCATCTTCATCTGAATTCATTGTTTACTTCGTGTGACTGTTTCTTCGTTAATCGCTTTCCCCCTCGATCGTATCTATTTCGCCTATTAGCTATCGGTGTTTATTTCGCAGATCTGATATCCAGGTTGGGTTTATACTTCGCAGATCCAATATTCGTAAAAGTAGTTCTGACACTTGATTTGACTCATCACTGACATTTCCCTCGGGGTTGATAAAAGATCTTTTGTTTTAAGATATACTTCGCTTATTTCGTTTAACCTTGTTTGACCACGTGGCGAGTAGGATTTCTGTACCTACATCGTCTCCGAATATCTTACAATCCCTTACGATCTTGACAATTTCGTCTCAAACCGTATTTTGGTGTATGTTACTATATAGTCTCTTTGAAAAAATTCTCATGCTGTTTAGATCCTGCAATTAACTGCTTCTTTTTCCGCCTTTGTTCCCGGAAAATAATGAGGAGCGGTGACAAGGTGGTGGTAAACGTAGACACTGGACGTATTAAACTCACCCTGGATCTTGATGATTTCCTTGCACTTCGTACATGGGTGTGTTGCTATGTATGGTCTATTTGAGAGAATTTCTCGTGTTTTTTAGATTTTCTGTTACTAATGAACTGTTTCTTGTTTCGCCTCTATTCCCAGGAAATAATAACAAACGGTGATAAGACGGTGCTGGAAATCATTGTGGGTGAGTTACGGAGAAATGGATTTGACTTCACGGAAGATCTACTGGCTCTCCAAAAGCTTGAGCAATCCGTTGAGGGGGCAATTGCTCGAGGGTCAAATGCCATCAAGCTTAATCTGCCAGTTCCTGCTGGTCCTGAAGTCACTACGACAGTCAGTTGGGGCACAAGTGATGGTTGCTTCATTCCTTGTAGCACAAGTGGTGATTGCTAGACTTGTTGTCCTTGGTGATACTCTTTTGTGTTCTTGTTTAGAATATATGAAATGGACCAATCGACCGACTAGCTGTGAAGAAACAGGTTATGGCATACTTTTGACTGAACTAACTTCTTACTACCATTTCGGTTTTTGTTTATTGAGCATGTAAGTATAATTACTCTACTGAGCACGTTACTTATGTAATCAGATTTCAGTAGTTTTTGTTTGCGACTCTTCCGATCTTTCTGCTACAATTGCAAAACATGTTTACAATTGCTTTTCCTATTTTTACTATTGGATTTTTTTTAGCTATGATTTTAACTTTAAAGCCCTTGTGAGTCGTTTTTATGATGATAGTTTCTGTGAAGGGACTCAAGGCAAAAGTTTTACGGGATTATTTAGAATGACTTTTTTTCTTCAAATGGTTGATATAACCTAGATTCGAGGTTTTGAGTTTGAGCCATCTGAGAATATGTGTCGCACCGCTCGAATTCTGAGACTAGAACCTAGTGCAGGATCAAGAAACGCCACTATCATAGGTCCGAATTTTTCTTTTTAAAATAAAAATAAATTAGTATTACGAAAGAAAATTCAATAAATATTATTAAATAGATAAATAGTATTACCAAAATACTTTAAAGGGTTATAATCCAAAAATTAAAATAAATCAAAAAACTGAAGTAAATAACTATCTGATGAACTTGTTGAGATTAAGGGAAAACAAATCCAACATAAAACTACATCAAAAAAGAGATTCCACTTCTTCCCAGATATTGTAGCGGAAACTCAAGAAAACCCCACGACTAACCCACTTACTTATTCTGCTATCTGAAAAGGAAAAATCAAACACAAGGTCAGAGCCTTGAATCACAATGTTCACTCTTAATCCATCATACACACCGATAAGCATATAAGTAACAAAAGTATCAAGTGATAACAAAACAAACATCTTAACTACTCCCTCTGTTTCAAAAAAGATAGGCTGGTTTCATGTGTAACTTGTACATGAAACCAGCCTATCTTTTTGAAATGGAGGGAGTATGACAATAGGAAGACCAAGAGCCTGAGTTTCAAAATCAAATAATATAATGCTTATTATGAGTTGTTCACCTATCATAATCACACACACACACATTAAACAATTGGATCTACTTCCCACCTCCACACGGACTACTTGAATAGTGATGTCTCTGATCTCAGAAAACTCAATGACAACCCCTTATCAGGTGCACACTCACAAGAATGATAGCTATTGTGGCCACACCGATACTCATAAGCGCGATCTCTTATGATACCTGATCTCAACATATAAATTTCAATACACACATAGCAACATACACGTCTATTGCTCACTGGTTCTCACAAGCCTGATAACTCTGCGGACCTGACCTCTTAGCAAGTAGATAAACAAGAATTAGTATCCAAGCATAATGAACCGCCAAATAAGGATTTATATCCTAATAATACTTCCACACATACAACACCATTTAAATCATCTTGAAATTCAACATATGTATTAAGTTTCAAAGGCATACAAACAACTCAATTCAATCTTCAACCACATACTAGGTCAATTTAATAATTTACCCTGCAAGCACATATGTATAACTCCGTTGTACCTATCAAATACACCATGTATACTAATCTGATCATAAAAAAAATTTCACCACGCAAGCGTAAAGATCTCAACGATATTCTGTAAGAACTTCAAAGAAAGATAATGGTTGAATATCAAATTATGATATGTACTATTCGCTCAACCTATCTGAATTTTTACAGGCGTAACTACAAAACATCTATTGTTTGGGTACCTCCCGAACTCGGTTTAACTTGAAATTTTTATAGGATACTCATTATCTAAATGGTTTACTCATATTAAATTTTCAGCTTATTCTAAATAATATAACTATATAAACCTATGTTTTTAAAACTGTCCGGATCCGTAAATTTTGCAGATAAATTCTCTGAACTACAAGTGTTCCTGTTATGGATTCCAGTCCGCGTCCTGAAATGTTTATAGACACTATATGACAACGCAAGGTATAACATATCCAATATTCGCAAACATATAATGGTTAGATATTGTTTTACGGTTCAAACAGTACTCATTCTTTTAGCTAATAGAAAAACCCTAACTCGAATTTACCCTAGAAATTCAGCTTCTTAACTTAGGTTTTCAAGGTGATGAACAATTGAACTTAAAATACTATAAATAATAAATGATAAAGCAAGAATAAACTTTCCTTAGAGTTGAGATCAAAACCTAAAGTCTCTTATGGTTTCAGTAACACTTGTTTTCCTTCTTCTCTTTTGCTTCCGGTTTTTTTTTCTCACCAGCCGAATAAACACTTGGTTTCTTATTTTTATTATACTAACCTAAGTTATATGTGTTATCCAAATACAAGTTTCTTCTAAGGGCAGTCTAATCTCTAACATATAATCTGAGATGCTATAAAATCAGCTCCTCCTCCCTCAATTTACAAGTTTCCAAGCAGACTGAACCCGATGGCCGACGATCTAGCAAATAACATATGTGATCAGACTGTAACATCTCGTATAAGGGAAAATAGTTGATAAGTACATATTACATAAATGAGGTAAGAAATAAAGAGACATTGTTTTGACACGTTTGAAATGAAATTTTCCGTTAAGACTCTGTTTGACTTCGATATTATAACTTTTTTTGTAGCTGTTAATATTTTCGGTGTACGTAGATGAACAAGTAACGAGTTAAAAAGAAAAGTCACCGAAGATATTCTACTAGAGGATGAGATATAATGTCTATGAAAATCAACCATTTAGTCTTTGTGAAAATCAACCATTTAGATGCAACACAAATTGTAATTTTAAACATGTCAAAATGAAAATTACGGATAAAGTAGCAAAATGATCTGCATGCTTCAAAAGATATTGTGTTTAGGATTCATATCGGTAAGTGATAGACACATTTTTGTGTCTTAGTTGTCCTCAATTTTCTATATTGTTGGTACTCGATTTTGCACTTATTGTGGTGTTTTATGTGTTTGTAGGTATTTTTGAGAAATAAACATTTTTGGAAAATTCGTCTCGAAAAATCACTCGGAGCACCCCCGGAGTACATTTTCTAAGCGGACTCCAAGTTTGGATAAGGGGCTCCCATGGCTATGTATATCCCAAATTCATTCTCAGTACCCACGGCTATGTGTAGCCCAAATTCATCTTTAGCACCCGTCTTCATCATTTCAAAAATCCAGTTTTGGCGGGAAAAGCTCACATGCTATGGCAGATTTAGGGTTCGCATTTTGGACGGGAATCAACGAGACTCCACGACTGAAACTCTTTGGGATGACGTGATTGGGATTATCAGGCTTGGTAAAGGCCTTTGGTTCGATCCAGTTTGGCTGGATATTCCGCGAGAAGAAAACAGGGTAACACGTTCAGGCGAGAGGTATTCACGGGATTTCTTGTTGTTTTGGAAAGATTATATGTGTATGAAGCGTGCTAAATCAATCCTACAGCGTGTACGATCATGTTTGGAGTGTTTATGCATCATTTCAGCGCGTGAAATGTTAATTCAGGGAAGAAAATATCCGCATATTATTTTCTCTTTACTGCCGAGTAATGGAGAATTATTTGGAGTTATAGAGGATATTTCTTGTGCACGAGAGGCTATATAAGGTGTTGAGGAGTAATAGAGGGGGTTACGGAGAGTTTGGGAGAGTTTAGAACACCACAGTGCTAAGAAAAATCGAGTTGCAGAAAACTGCCATTGCTGCTGCTGAAGAAGGAATGAAGAACATAAGACGCCTGCGAGAAGTCGTTCATGCTACAGTGACAACGACTTCACTAGTGAGGTCGTAGATATAGTGACAGTTCATTTATATCGTTCTCTGTAACAGTGTTTTGCAACAATTAAAAACGTTGCAAACTCCCGATTTTTATCATTTTCTCTCCATTTCATCTTTGTAAACAATTTTTGAAGCAATGAACAAATATTTTGAGCGTGTTTACACAATGATGAGCTAAACCAATCCTCTAGGGAGAAGGAGTAAGCTATTTCACCAATGAAAAGTGGTAATCTCTATTTTATTTGATTTATGCAATTATTATATGATTATTTGCCTTGGTAAATAAATTGATAAAATGGTTTTTGTTAAGAAATTGTTATTCCAATTGATGGAGCATGCTTAGCCTAGGTTTTGATGTCTCATAATTTCGATCTACAATTGTTATTTCTAAAAACCAACTTTTGCAATATTTAGAATCAATTTGAACGCATGATTTGCATGATTATAATTAGAGAATTTAAATCACTTTAATATTGGTAAATAGTGGAATCCATAGCCCCAGTCTCCTCCATAACTTTCACAACATTTTTATATTTGAGTTTGCTACATTTTAAGTTTCATTAAGTCTAAAAAATATACTTTTACAAGTCTCAACGAACCTTTTACTACAACAACTTTGAAATCTTATCACTAAGCCTTAGGCGTTTTACAACGTTCAGACCTACGATATCAAGGATAGAAGGTCGCCATCATTAGCTAGCATTGCTTAGTCAGGTATCTCATCTCCATGTCCTTAAAATACAAAATCTAAGGCTGTTTGGACCAAAACACACAACTAGTTCAAGTTCTTATACTTCACTTGAGGTAGTACTGGATAATGAAGAATATACGACATACTTTGTGTCGTCCGCGTTTTTTCTTTTTCTTTCTTTCCTGTTAGAGCACTGCTTGGTCGAAATCACAAGCGTTGCTATCTCAAGCTTGTTTGTCAAGTTTTGTTGTCAAAACTATAGCTAAGTCTCAGATTAGGATAGAAAGTGTAGTTGAGCATTAGACTTCACGACGTTCATCGATTGAAGAAGAAGAACTACTAAGGGGAGCTTGTGGAACTTCGTCAACAAAAGGTATGTGGAGACTTGAACTTATCTATCACTCAAAATTCTATCTAATCTATCTCTTATTTGAGACAAAATACGTATAGCTATATAGACTTCAATTATACACATTTGATATTTCGAGTTGAATTTAACTCGCTTATATATTTATCGAAATATGTGTTGGTAAGATTTCGCTTTAACCAAGTTCAACTTATATTCTTGACGAAAGTCAAAAGATGATCATGTGAAAATCGTCTGATAGCATCTTACGTGATTTGTATGAGACAGTCATTTGAAGTAGACTCGGAATATTCCGTATTGAACATTCGATTACTTAAAAATTGCTTTGAAGCTAATAGTTTGTGTGAGATGGCTATTGTCGTCTTCCGAGAATGTTTCAATGATTGAAATGAGAGTTTAGAACAATTGGATATAAGCACAGTATGCGTACTTGCATATGTGTAATCCAAGTCCGGGAACCATGGTATGCATACCCGTATGCATACTGATTGGTTTAGTAGAGGTCTGGAAACTAAGTACGCATACCGGTACGCGTACTGGCGTGAGGTTCAAGTTCCGGGACTTTATTGAGTTTGGTGGTATGCGTACCCGTTCGTATACTAGCGAACCCAAACTTAGTTCGGCCACCTAGGTATGCGTACCCGTTTGCATACTTGAGTGGGTTATGTTCTAAAATCGGTTTTTTCATGAACTAATACATTTATATAATAAGGAATGCAATCTTTTGCAAACAGTGGCTATAATGTTCATTACTTGATTCGAGTGAATCAAAATCGATTTTGCTTCAATTGTGTCTTGTATACTTCTATGAGAATATAAACAATTGAACAACTCTAGAACTAGTTTCATTTGAGTCATTTGAACTAGTTATGGTTAAGATGAATAAGGTTGATATGAAAGTGTTCATATGGCTAACGTCCGTTAACTATTGTTGAGCCAACAAAGGTGTACACGTTTAGGTAAGGTTACTCATATCTAAATGAAGTCACTTTTCATTTGTGTGTAACAAGCTAAGTTCTAACAAGCTAAGTTCTATCTAACGGTTGAAAGATATTAGCTTGAGTCTAATCGGGTTTTCATCTAACGGTGAATATTGAATGCTTTGTTACCAAAGTAACATTGTTTGCAAACCCTGATTTGAAGACTATATAAGGAAGAACTCTAGAAACTGGGAAACCTAATCCCCACACCTCCTGTGTGATACTAGTTGCGACTAAAGTCGATTCTCCTTTAACCTTTGGTTTTTCCAAAACCCTATAGGTTAACGACTTGAAGACCTCATTGGGATTGTGAAGCCAGGCCCAACTATTTTCTTTGTAGTTGCTTGTTCTGATCTTGCTATTTTCTATCGTGATTGAGTACTATCTTCTCTAAGATTTTCTCGAGATTTAATCTCCGAAAGGCAAGATAAAAAGTAGTCACAAACATCTTCGTCTCATCGTTTGTGATTCCACGATATCTTGTTTTGTTTCCATACGAATAAGATTATTGTGAGGTGATTGATATTTCTAGGCTGTTTTTTGGGAATATAAGTCCGGTATATCAATTGGTTCCTGTTCACCTTGATTTATCAAAAGACGGCACACAACTCATAGGTATATCTGTGGGAGACAGATTTACCTATTGAATACACTTTTCTGTGTGAGGCAGATTGGTTTATCAAGTCTTCGACTTTGGGTCGTAGCAACTATTAGTTGTGGGTGAGATCATCTAAGGGAATCAAGTGCGTAGAGTCTTGCTGGGATTCATAGACGTAAGTAGCGCAACTGTACCTTGATCAGTGTGAGATTGGTTAGGGCTCAACTACATTCCAGTCCGAAGTTAACTTGGATAAAGCTAGTGTCTGTAGCGGATTAATACAGTGTGGTGTTCAAATCTGGGCTAGGTCCCGGGAATTTTATGCATTTGCGGTTTCCTCGTTAACAAAACTTCTGGTTCTATATTATTTCTTTTCTGCATTATATTTGTTTATATAATTGAAATATCACAGGTTGTGCGTAAGTTCAATCAATTGTGAATCCAACCTTTGGTTATTGATTAAACTGATTGACACTTGGATATTGGTTTTTGATATCGTCCAAGTTATTTCTTATATTCAATCGGGCTCACAAATTCCTATTTGTTTGATTGCGGATCGAATTGAGAAATTGAGATATAACTCTTTCATATACTTTTCTTAAGATTGAGTCTGGCTGTCTAGTTGATTCTCTTGAAAGTATATTGGAGTTAGTCCATACAGATTGCTAAGAGAAATATTGGGTGTGGTTGTTAGACCCCCGCTTTTTCAATTGGTATTAGAGCAGGCAAACACGTTTAAGACCTTATAAGTCTGTGTTTGTAGCGATCTGACTCTATGGACAGAAGTGATATCTCTATAAACGTACCGCCAGTCTTCGATGACTCGAATTACTTGTGGTGGAAAATTGCTATGCATGCCTTTTTTCAAGCGCGTGATTTTCAATCATGGGTTTACGTTGTTAATGACTATGTTCCTCCGGTTGTTATAATAGGAAATGTAACTGTTCCAAAGGATATTGGTGATTATGATGCTGTCGAGATTCTTACTGCAAAGCAAAATTCTGACGGATTGATTGCAATCATCCATGCCATTACCCAAGATCTTCAGCACCATGTGACTACGTGCATCCGGTCTAAAGATGCTTGGGATATCTTAGAAACCGTATTTGAAGGGAATACCTGTGAAAAAGAAGCTAGGCTTCAAAACCTAAATTCTGATTGGGAAACCTTCGTATGGCAGATGAAGATTCATTTGATGAGTTTAATCACAAAGTGTATGAAATTGTTAATGCATCTTTTTCCTTGGGTAAGACTATTCCTGAAAAGGACATTGTGATGAAAATTCTCAGATTATTACCATCTAGATACGAGTCTAAGAAACATGCCATTGTTGAAGGAAATAACCTTGATAGCTTTCCATAAATACTCTTGTCGGAAAGTTAAAAATTCTTGATCTTGATCAAAACACAGTCAGAAAATCTGCGTTCAATGTTGTGACCAACACAAGCAAATCTTCTAACTTGTCTTGGGCTGATGAATGTTGTTCCTATGATGTTGATTTTGATAAATCATTGATTAAAAAAAAGATCAAGGATATTGTAAGAAGAAGCAAAAGAAGAGAGAAAGGTATCTCTCTGGTTAATGCTTCAGATGATTCAATACAATAAAAATCATCCCAGGTTGTCAAAATCTTGCATACTTACGATGTGTGCAATGAACTTTCAGCTCTCGCAACAGAAACTTCTTCTTACTCAAATTCTGATTCAGAGTTTGAGTCTGACACTGAGATTTTTGAATTCTTGGATAAGTGTGAAGAATTTCACCAAGAAAATCTCCAACTAAAGGCTTCGTTGGAAAAACTTGAACCGTCACTTCAAGTGAAAAATCTTGAGATAGATTGTCTTTCTGATGAATTCACTAGGACCCTGTCTCTGAAAGAAAAAGAGATTAATACCCTTAAGTGTGACCTTCAAAGTTTGTCTGGAAGTTCTGACAAAATCTCAGCAATGTTATTCGGTCAGAAGTCTTTTGGAAACACAAATGGTTTAGGGTTCAAAAGAAAAACTGTGAGTACAAACAACTCATTTTTTCCAGCCAGTTTTGGAATAATTAATGATGAATGTTGTGATAAACAAGAGGCAAATAAGCGAGACAATAAATCTTCCTTGATTTGTTCGTTTTGTGGAAATGCAAATCATGTCCAAAATAAGTGTTTGAAGTTCAAGAGGAATAACAAAAGGATTGCCAAGCTTCAACATGACATGCAAAGAATGAATCTGGCCATGGGTAATCAACAGGGTACTCCTGAATACAAGAAGAAATCCAAAAGAACCAGATTCAGACGAGGTAAGAAGTCTGTTTATACAACAAACCTTGATATGTCACTATGTGATAAAAGATGTGAGCACCATGCTCACTCCATCACTATCTAATATTAGTGATGCCTGTATCCTCATCTTTAACTTGAGAAAATGAGGATTGCATCAAGGTTGCTCAAGTTTTTTATTAATTTCTTATTCTATTTAAGTTAAGAAAGTATCCTCTTGTTAAAATAGATAATGGATCATGAACCGTAAAAGACTTGTTCAAAGTTCTTCTATGGTTTGTGATAGACGCATTTATTTGTCTAATTTGTCCTTAATGTTTCGTATTGTTAGTGCTCGTTTTTGTCCTCATTATGGTCTTTTGTGTGTTTGTAGGTATTTTTTTGGAAATAAATATTGTTTGAAAATTTGGCTCGAAAAGTTGCTCGGTGCACCCCCGGAGGACATTTGCTATACGGACCCTCACTTTGGATAAGGGGTAACCTAATTACTAAGGGGCACCCCATTTCTAGGCAGATGCTAATCGCACCCCCGGACTGGATAAGGGGCACTCATCTTCTACAATTTGAATTTTGTTTTGGCGGGAAACTGATTTCTCACCTGCAACATATTCTGCTTCGGATTTGGAGGAGCTGCAGTGAGACTCAATGGCTGAATTTGCACGGGAAGAGTTGATTGAGATTAACAGGCCTGGTAACGAGTTTGGAATCGATTAAAATTGGTTGTAATGTCCGTTGGGAGGAAACAGAGGTTCACGGGAAAAATATTACACGGGATTTTTTGGATTTCGTTTGGAGAGCTTCTGGCGAGATTTAATCGTTGGATTTAGTTGGATTGGGCTTTATGGAGTTAAACAGGACTGGTAAGGTCCTTAGAATCGACCAGATATGGCTAGATGATTGGAGTTTAATCCAAAACAGGGAGAGAGTATTCACGGATAAAAATACTCGAGAGTTAACTCTATCTGGCGTGATTACAGCGTGTCCCACCTCTTCTGAGACATGTTTTCAATAACATGGAGTGTGCTGAGCTGCAAAAGATGCGTGAGGATCAAAAACAGAGAAGAAAAAGGGAAGTTTTCTTCGTGTGATGACAGTGGAGAATAACGAATTAAAGAGAGAATATTCTGCATTAAACAAGGAGATTTGGAGGCTGTCGAGTATAAATAAGATGATGGGATGTCAGAGAGAGGAGGATGGAGAGTTAGGGGAAGAAAAGAGAGGAGTTTGATCGAGTTGCAGAGTTGGTTCTGCTGCTGCAGAAACCCTAGAAGACAAAGAACATTGACCTACACAAGCAGTCGTTTATGCTACAGTGAACACGACAGTCGCAAGACAGTCTTATATGCTACAGTGGTAACGACCCACAGCCGAGGGTCGTAGTACTCTGGTTTGTAACAAATATAATTGTTACAAACCCGGTTTTGAATTATTTCTCCCTTTTCATCATTTGTAAACACCCTTTGAGCAATAATAATGATTTTTGAGCGTGTTTCCAACAACATGATGAGCTAGACCCCATCACTGGGACAACGAAGGAAACAACTTTTCATGGTTGTGGTAAATGAATTAATTCTTTTATTGACTTTTTGCATAGATTTTTAATTGTTTTATGATTTCTATTAATTATTTGTTATTTTGTTAGATGCTGCATGCTTAGTTCTAAATACTTTAGATGCGTCATGCTTTTAACTTACAAATAATATTTTACGAAATCTATTTTTGGCAAAGAACTAGAGTCACAACTTCTTTTGTTTGAGCTATATTGTCTAGAGTTAATGACTGAACCATAACAATATGAAAAGTAGTAGAATCCCACGTCTCAGCGTATCTTCATCTTGTGACATAATTTGTATATTTCTAGCGTTCTTCCTTAATTAATCCTAAAAACAATTTCAACAAGTCTGAGTGAACGACAACTCTTTTACCACTACTACAACATCATTGAAAAATACCATCAGTTGGTTGTTCATAGGTCTATTTATATTCATTTGTGATCAAAATGCCCCTCACTTCTCTTATCTTTGAAAGATACAGTTTCATGGCTCTTGTAACTAGAGGTACCACGAAAAGGGATGCAGTTGAAGAAGTTAATGTGTATCCTTGTGAAGAAATCAGTTCCTCAAGGAAGAATAAGGAGAGATCCACAAATGGTGAAGAAGGTTCTTCCTCTAACTGCCTCTTGTTTGTTTGTCATTTTGATAATAACTTTAGAGGTATGGTGAAGGATTTCATCAATAAAAGAAATAATTTAAAATGTCAAATGATAGCTCACTATGAACGTATGTTGTCTCTGACAAAGAACACCTTGTGTGGACTAAAAAGAGAACTTAGTGAGTTAACTGATTTTTCTGAAGATCTGGAGGAATTGAATGATCCCATAATCAATGGGTTTTTCAATAATGAGAAGAAATTCTCAGTAGATGCTCTGAGAAAAGCTCTACAATGTCTAGGAAACTTCTTATGACAATTTATTCTTGTGTTTTAATAAGGATAACTAGCGTTTGGAATAGCCATTATTGTGAGTACACATAGCTATTTCCAACGATTTTCATCTTGCAATGTTTTTAGATTTATTTATTTAAATTCTAAAGTTTATTTGGAAGATGATTTTGCAGTATTAATCTTTATGGTTTTATATATTGCAACTTGTTATGGGATATGTGTGTTTGCGTCCGTGAACTATGATTGTCCCATGTTCTCTCAAAAGTTAAGTCTATCATATGTCTTTATGCAAATATTGATACAAGATAGAATGAACTTTTGACAATAAAAGTTAAGCCTATTATGTCATTATGCAAATATTGATGGAAGATAGGATGAACTTTTGTTTACAAAGATTAAGTCTATTACATGTCTCTATAAAAATATTGATGAAAAATAGAATGAATCTTTGAATATTCCGTAGTATTCGTTCTTCCCTGATCCACATCTTTGTGTAAGTATTGTACGGCTCCATAATTTCTCTTATGTTGAGCATTTCCGATTAAATTAAACATGGGTTCTCTTGTGGTTAATTTAATTGATTATTTTGGATACAAATTCATGTTTCATGTGATTTGTTAATGTCCAAAGAAATCCTTCTTTTCTTGTGAAAGTAAGCTCACTCTTGTTGTTCTTTCGGGAATGACATTTTATGGGGGAGAGTTCTTAATTGAACTTGTGCTTAATTGCCAAATATTTGTGGGGAGTGTGGTTGTGGAATATTGTAGGAGTTTTCTTGTATCTTTATAAACTCTTTGATTAATACACTAGTTTCGACTATGTGAAATCATCGAAACAAAGCTGATATGTTCTCTTTTGGTCATGAAGTATCTCTATGGAAATTTCATTAGGATCCCACTAGTTTTCGTACCTTTGCCAATTTATATTGACAAAAAGGGGGAGAATTAATGTGTAGTTCACACTACAAATACATATTGTTTACGGATCATTATGTAAGGGGGAGTGGTTTTCATGTGAGATGAAGTATTGACTAAGGGGGAGTGATACATATCACCATAGTATTGTTGTCAAAGTTGGGATACAATTGGACTTTGATGTTGTGTAATAATACTATGACACTGTATAACAATGATTGATAGCTACTATTTTTCATTGTTATAGCTACGGATCTTCAACAACTATGATGCTGAGTTGAACACATTCAGAATCACTGAAGTACTTGGAAGTAACGAAGATTTCGAGTAATGTTGAAGAACCAAGGAAATCAAGCATTTGGATTGAGAGCTAAAAAGTTTATTTATTTTGTATTCTATTGATAGTTTTGTCATTAAAATTGACAAAGGGGAAGATTGTTAGAGCAATTTTCGGTAGAACTCGCAAGCGTTGCTATCTCAATCTTGTTTGTCAAGTTTAGTTGCCAAAACTATAAGTCTTGATTTCTAGTCTACTTATAGCTAAGTCTTGGATCAGGATAGAAAGTGTAGTTGAGCATTAGACTTCACGACATTCATCGATTGAAGATGAAAAACTACTAAGGGGAGCTTGTGGAACTTCATCAATAAAAGGTATTTGGAGACTTGAACTCATCTATCACTCAAAAGTCTATCTACTCTATCTCCTATTTGAGACAAAAGTCGTATAGCTATATAGACTTCAATTATACACATTTGATATTTCGAGCTGAGTTTAACTCGCTTATATATTTCTCGAAATATGTGTTGGTAAACATTCGCTTTAACCAAGTGCATCTTATATTCTTGATGAAAGTCAAAAAATGATCATGTGAAAATCTCCTGGTAACATCTTACATGATTTGTGTGAGACGGCTATTTGATGTAGACTCGAAATGTTTCGTATTGATCATTCGATCACTTGAAAATTGCTTTGAAGCTAATAGTTTGTGTGAGACAGCTATTGTCGTCTTCCAAAAATGTTTCAATGATTGAAATGGGAGTTTATAACAATTGGATATAAGCAAAGTATGCGTACTTTCATGTGTAATCCAAGTCCGGGAACCATGGTATGCATACCCGTATGCGTACTGATTGGTTTAGTAGAGGTCCGGGAACTAAATACGCATACCAGTACGCGTACTGGCGTGAGGTTCAAGTTCCGAGACTTTACTGAGTTAGGTGGTATGCGTACCCGTTCGCATACTGGTGAACCCAAACTTAGTTCGGCCACCTAGGTATGCGTACCCGTTTGCATACTTGAGTGGGTTATGTTCTAAAATCGGTTTGTTCATGAACTAATATATTTATATAATAATAAATGCAATATTTTGAAAACCATGGCTATAATGTTGATGAATTGATTCGAGTGAATCAAAATCGATTTTGCTTCAATTGTGTCTTGTATACTTGTATGAGAATATAAACAATTGAACAACTTTAGAACTAGTTTCATTTGAGTCATTTGAACTAGTTATGGTTAAGATGAATAAGTTCGATATGAAAGTGTTCATATGGCTAACTTCGGTTAACTATTGTTGAGCCAACAAAGGTGTACACGTTTAGGTACGGTTGCTCATATCTAAATGAATTCACTTTTTATTTGTGTGTAACAAGCTAAGTTCGATCTAACGGTTGAAAGATATTAGCTTGAGTCTAATCAGGTTTTCATCTAACGGTGAATATTGAATGCTTTGTTACCAAGGTAACATTGATTGCAAACCCTGAGTTGAAGACTATATAAGGGAGAACTCTAACAACTGGGAAACATAATCCCCACACCTCCTGTGTGATACTAGTTGCGACTAGAGTCGATTCTCCTTTAACCTTAGGTTTTTCCAAAACCCTATAGGTTAACGACTTGAAGACTTCATTGGGATTGTGAAGCCAGACCCAACTATTTTCTCTATAGTTGCGCGTTCTGATCTTGCTATTTTCTATCGTAATTGAGTATTATCTTCTCTAAGATTTACTCGAGATTTAATCTCCGATAGGAAAGATAAAAAGTAGTCACAAACATCTTCGTCTCATCGTTTGTGATTCCATAATATCTTGTTTCGTTTCCATACGATTAAGATTATTGTGAGGTGATTGATATTTCTAGGCTGTTCTTCGGGAATATAAGTCCGGTATATCAATTGGTTCCTGTTCACCTTGATTTATTTAAAGACGGAACAAAACTCATATGTATATCTGTGGGAGACATATTTATCTATTGAATAGACTTTTCTGTGTGAGACAGATTGGTTTATCAATTTTTCGACTTTGGGTCGTAGCAACTCTTAGTTGTGGGTGGGATCAGCTAAGGGAATCAAGTGCATCGAGTCCTGTTAGGATTCAGAGAGGTAAGGAGCGCAACCGTTCCTTGATCAGTGTGAGATTGGTTAGGGCTCAACTACATTCCAGTCCGAAGTGAACTTGGAGTAGGCTAGTGTCTGTAGCGGCTTAATACAGTGTGGTGTTCAAATCTGGACTAGGTCCCGGGGTTTTTATGAATTTGCGGTTTCCTTGTTAACAAAACTTCTGGTGTTTGTGTTATTTCTTTTCCGCATTTTATTTGTTTATATAATTGAAATATCACAAGTTGTGCGTAAGTTCAATCAATTGTAAACCCAACCTTTGGTTGTTGATTAAATTTATTGACAATTGGATATTGGTTTTTGATGCCGTCTAGGTTATTTCTTATATTCAATCGGGCTCGCAAATTTCTATTTGTTTGATTACGGATTGGATTGAGAAATTGAGATATAACTCTTTGATATACTTTTCTTAAGATTGAGTCTTACTGTCTAGTTGATTCTCTTGAAAGTATATTTGAGTTAGTCCATACAGATTGCTAAGCGAAATATTGGGTGTGGTTGTTAGACCCCCGCTTTTTCATTTCCTTTAATCTTTTTGTTATATTACGACAAACACTTAGCCATCTAAAGTGTTTTGACGTTTGGTCCTCTAGCGACCAAATAATTACTTCACCTCCCCATTACTTGAGTTTGGATGAGATGACCCTTGCTCTTGTTAGATATAGTTTAGCGTCAATTGAGTGTAAGTTTCTTTTATCTCTTTATGCCTAATTCCTATGATCTATAAATAGAGGATCCAATGGCTTAATCCTATAACATTTAACACGTATTAATAAAATTTCAACTTGTTCTCTACATATTTTTTTGATTTTATCTGAAATCCAAAAACAACATCAAAACTCATTAAACCTTCAAGTGAAATTTTCTGATTTCTTCGGCAATTCTACTACTAATACGACAACTAAAACTTCTACTTCTTCAATTTTTGCTGAATTAGTTAATACTTTTCATCAACAACAGAATCTGAATCCCAATAATCCAATATCACTTTACCTTTCCAAAATACTTGTAATTTCATTTCAGTAAAACTCGATTCCACCAATTATCTTTTGTAGAAACATTAATTTGAATCGATTTTGGTTAGAACAAATCTTCTTCATTTTGTTGATAGATCTTATGTTGAACTTTAAAAATTGAGTTCTTGCTCAAATCTGAAGAATATGTTTTGGCACCATATGGATCGCTTTGTTATGTCATGTCTTAATGCTACTTTCTCTAAATATGTTGCTTCTGGTACTCTTGGATTGAAATCTTTAAAGCAATATTGGGATAATTTGCATAAAGAGTCTAAAGACTGATTCTTGGCTAGGAAATCTTTGTTAAGGAGTCAGTAGTATTCAATTCGACAAGGTAATCTTTCAGTTTCAGAATTTTCAAGTATTGCTAAATAAATAATTTATAATCTAGTTGTGATTGATGAACTAGTATCATATTCTGATGTTGTGATGCATGTTATTAATAATCCTAATCGAGAGTTAAATCATTTTGTCATTACTTCTCACACTGTAAATCCTTATATACCTTTAGTGAATTAATAAAAATTGATTTACCATGAACAACAGCTAAAGAATCAGGCACAAGAATCTATTGATATCTTGACTCAACAAATGCTCCTACAACTTTCTTTACTAAGAAGATGGATTTCGCCTTCAAGGTCTCATGCAATGCTTCTGGATATGGTGTAAGGAATCATGATTTTGTTAAAATATCAAGAATCAAAGCCTTTTACTGATTTCTATTTACAACTTGTGAAATTTGTAAGCAGCTGGGCCATACTGCTAATCAATGTTTATTTAGATATACACCTCTAACACCTTATCCTACATCAAAAGTTTATACTTTTAAGAATACACCATCACCAGCTTCTCCAAAATCTTTTACTTGTTGTTTGAGTACTTATGTTTCTCATACTACAACTTATATTGAATATGTGGTGAACACGAAATGGAAACTAGATTTTACAGCTTCCGTGCATATGACCAACAATTCAACTTTACTGTCTACTTTTGTACCTTATTCTGATCCTGATAACATCATGGTTGGGAATAGTAAGTTCTTGCAAATCACTCATATTGGTACTTTAGTTATATTAACTATCCATGCTGATTTTCAGTTGAAAAATATGTTGTTAGTTCTTAGTTTATGCAAAAATCTTATTTGTGTGGCTCAATTTACAAAAGACAATAATGTCTCACTTGAGTTGTTTGATTGAGGATATAATATTAAGGATGTCAACACTAATGAAGTTGTAGCAAAAGGGCTAGTCTGAAACAACTTGTATGCAATACAAATGGATCCTATTGTTTCTTTTTCATATACTTTTATTGCTCATTCTTTATGGCATTCCATACTTGGCCATCGTTCTAATCAAATTCTCAGTAAGTTGTCCATTAAATTTTATTCCAATTCGTTTGATTCATTTTGACACCATTATAAATTAGAAAACACACAAAACTTTCCATTTCTGCTTCCAATAGAGTCACAACTTAATTTTGTCACTTGCTCATTCTAATATTTGGGGTCCTTCTCCAACTCTCTCTTGGATGGTTTAGGTATTACATATTATTTATCGATGATTATAGTCGTTATATCTGGGTTTATCCAATGATACATAGAACAGATTCTCTCAAATGTTTTCAACATTTTAAAACTACAAATGAAAATTTGTTTACACTTCTGTTGTATCGATCCAATTTGGTGGAGCCTATGGGCTCATCAAAGGTCCATTTCGAGCTTCTGTTGATGCTAGTTGTATTTCTCTGCGAATTTTTGTCCTTACACACAAGCTCAAAATGGCATTGTTGAACGTAAACATCGACATATTATTGGGATGGGAAACACTTTAGATTTTCAAGCTTCCTTGCCATCTCATTTATGATTTGATTCTTTTTTAACGACAAAATTTTCTTGTCAACCGCACACCATCAGAAGTTACCAATTTCGGGTCTCATTTTCAAATGTTGTTCAGTGAGATTCCTGATTATATAGCTTACTAAAGATTTGTGGTTGTAGTTAGTATCCCAACCTTACGGCTTATTGAACCAACAAAACTTTGTCCTTAATCCACTAGGTGCGTGTTTATTGGGTATAATCCTCTTTGTAGAGGCTATAACTGTTTTGATCATATTATTAATAATATTTTGTATCCAGAAACCTAAATTTCAATGAAGCGGAATTTCTTTTTGCTTATGAATCTGACTCATTTGAATATGTCACTTTACAAATGGCAATTGTCCAGCATCCTCATTCTTTTCTTCACCTCCAATGCCTTCTTCTACTCTTCGTACTGACATTTATGTCCCCTTGGCTCCTCTTACGGAGATTGTTGTTGTTCAACCACTTACTGCTCCTACATCTGTAAGAGCCGTTACTACTAGATCTTCTAGTCGTATTTCTAAACCAAAATCTTTATCTTCAGACTTCATTGGTCATACTGTTGTTTTACATCCTTGATAGACGCATTTATGTGTCTATTTTGTTCTCAATGTTCTGTATTGTTAGACTCGATTGAATACTTATTGTGTTATTTTATGTTTTTGTAGTTGTTTTTGGAAAAATAAGCTCTTGCGGAGAAATTGGCTCGAAAAGTGGTGTTTTACACCCTAGGATAGAGTACTAAAGACACCCCAAAAATGCACCGGAGGAACCCAGAAAAATTACTAAAGGCACCCTAAGGGACATGTGTTATTCGGACTCCAACAACGGATAAGGGGGCGACCACTGGATAAGGGGTGACCTTCTTCACAAATTCAAAAAAATATTTTGGCGGGAAAATATTTGCTCTTCGCTAGCAGATTTTCTCGATTGCATTTGGACGTGATTTTGTGCGATTCAATCGTTGAAACTTTGTGGAAACATGTAATATATCATAACAGAGCTGGTATGGGTGATTGTTTCGACTGAATTTGGCTGGATAATCACGTGGAAGAAATCAGGGCAACACGGGTTTGAAAATGATATTTACGGATTTTCAGCAAGTTTGATGTGTGTTGTTCGTGTTTGTATGACACTTAGTCATTGAAGATGCGTGTAGAAGCTAAATAAGGGAGTATCATAAGCTGTTTACGCGTAGAGAATCATTTCAGGGAAGAAAATATTCGGAAAATATTTTCTTTTAACACCGAGTAATGGAGGATCATGGAGAGTTAATGAGCGTGATTTCTTGTCGCTGTTGGGTATAAATAGGTTCCCTGGGTGTCCTAGAAGGGTGTCGAGAGTTTGGGGTCGAGAGGAGGTCCATAGAAGCAAAAATCAAGAGTTGATGAAACTCTGTTTCTGCTGCTGCTGATGATGAAGAATACCAAGAACACGAAGAACAGACTCGCAAGGACAGTCTTTTATCAACAGTGTCTAAGACGCACAGCCGTGGGTCGCAGTGCAGTCTAAACAGCAGCATCACTTGTGTTTCATCGTTCATTTTGTGACGCTTTTTGTGCGTCGCAGATTACAGTTTTACACCATTTTCTCCTTTTCTCTCCATTGTAAACACCATTTGAGCTATAAAAATATATTTTGAGCGTGTTTTCATCATGAGGAGCTAAAACCCAACACTGGGACGATGGAGGAGGCTGAATTTCATCCTTGGGGTAATTTATTTTATTCTTTTTTATGACTTTTGCATTAATCTAAAATTGAAATATGATTTGAATTAATTGGTTGTTATTTAATTTGATGATGTATGCTTAGCTTAGTTGTTTTGATACATCATGCTTAGGACTTACAATCAATGTTTTAAGAATATATCTTGGCAAAATCAGAGTCTATGTTAATTTTATTGAGTTTTAATTGTCAAAGAATATATGAATGAACCTTGTGTAGTGAATTCAGCCAAATCCTTAGTCCCAGTACCTCTCACCCATTGTTAATATTTTTGTATATATACTTTTATTAAATCTAAAAATTCCATTTCCTTCACAAGTCTGAAACGAATCCTATTTACTACAACCCCATCAAAAATCAAAATCATTTTGGCGCCGCCGACGCGGATTTGTTCTTAGATAGAATTTTTAGGTTTTTTTTTTTATTTCTTTTGTTCTTTTTACGTTTCTTTGGGTGTGTCTTTGTATTATAGGTTTGAAGTTGGATACTAAAGACTTGGAATCAAAGCTTAAAGCTAAAAGAGAAGGAAAAAGACAAAGCAAAAAAAAAAAAAAGCGAAAGAAAAAATTAAAAAAAAAGAGAGAATTATTTATTTATATTTTTTTAGAGACCTTCTATTTTTTGTAATTATTATTATTTTATTTTTTTTGTATTTCTTTTCTTTTGCATTTATTTGGACTTTGGACTTGGACAATTATTTTATTTTTTTAAACCCTAAGGAAGGGTACATTAAATATAAAACTGTTTGCAGGGAAGGACGACGATTACAATATCGTCTCGGCCCCTCGGGTTCGCACATGACATAGGAGTCGTGGCCCGAGTCGACTTCAGCGGTTCTGCGCCCGTCTGGTACGGGAGGTAAGCTTTCGAAACACCCGCGAATCCCCTGTCAGCGGGTTTATTGTATGCCTTAAGGTGAATATATGCTGAGGATTTGAATACGGTTGTTTTAATTTCCTAGTAAAGGGCAAGGCCTGGCCAAATTAAGAAGGACTCGGATTTCATCACCGTTTCCTTCTTGCCCGCTTTAGGAAAACGAAACCAAACGCGAACCTAAGCTTAAAATTTTGACTAGAACGAGACCTATAGGGTAACGAGCTTAGTAGGAAAGTCGTTCGAAAAATATTGGTTACTCTTTTAGCATACTTCGAAGTTCATGATGGTTTCTGTGAGTTGAATGCGTGACTGCGCCGCCTTGTGATAGCGGTGAGGCCTTGGGTATCAAAGCTCCACTGAGCTTCCCTCGCCTCAATTCAACTTACTTTGACTCGGATTGATTCCAGAGGGTTTGCTTAAATTGTAACGAATTCCCTTTCGAAGGATTAGAAGCTGGTCTAGAAACAATCTAAGTGGAGCCATCATGCTTGTTGTTTGCTAGATTTTATAGGTTTGATTTGGTCGAGTCAGCCTTGTTTGTGATTGTGTAGAATTCCCTTGCAATTAAGAATGTCGAACTGGTATGATAGAAGCCAATACAATGATTATCGACCTGAATTTGAATATGGACATCATCCTTTTTATGACCATGTTGGGAATAGTGGTTGGGAACGCCATCCTTTGGAAGGATATGGGTCATACCCTGGTGAGCCCAATTACTATCCACACATGCATCAGTCTTACGAGCAAGAAGATTATAGTACTAGTTCTTCGTCTCTAGAGGATACAATCAAACTATTGAAAAGTAGTCCTTTTTATGATCCCTCTGTTCTATTCCTCCTTTAGAAGAGTCCCTCAGGGAGTTAGCTGAGTCGACGCGTAAGTTAGCTGAGATGAATAGTGTAATTATAGACGAAAGAACTACAATAATGAGTGAACTTTCTATAGAGGAATCCCTCAAGGATGGCTGAGACGAACGAAAGACTTGCTCGAAATAATCTTCCAATATAGTTTCCAATAATACCCTTAAAAATGAGGATAGTTATTTGCATAATCAAGATGACGAGGTTAGAATTGGTAACACTACTTGTTTTGATGAGGTTCGATCTTTTTCATGTTATTATGATAAGGATAGTGTTGATGAGAATCATACTTATGTAGGAATAGTGATCAGGAAATGGTTACTCCAATTGAGCTTTACAATGATAATATTATTTCTAGTTCAAATCCAAATAATTTTAATAATTATTCACCTATTCAAAAGGACGAGGATTTGACTAGAGATACCCTCGTTTTAGACGATGTAGTATTTCCTGTTTACAAAGCCGATAATGATTTAGAGGAACGAGTTTATTCTGAGAATAATGTTTTAAGTCTAGCGATTTAGAAACAATACTTAGAAAGAAGATGAACTCGTAGAGATGAGTGAGGATGAACCTGACTTAGAAGAATCAATTGACCATTTCCAGGAATCTGATGACCTAGAAATTAGGGAAGTTGTGACTAGTCTTTCTAAAGACACAGAAAACTCTAAGTTTGGGGGTGATTATCATTCTCCATGTGCTTTAACTCTTAGAAATTTCCCTCGTGTAGGACTTGACATTTATGCCTCAACCATATTACAATATTATCTTCATACATGTTTTCCCGAACCTAATGATGTCCATAGAGAAGCTCAGTTGTTAGAAACCCATCCTTTCGTTGATGTGGTTAACCCAGGCTATGATACCAAGATTGACTTTGTTTTCCCACCAAAAACTTTTCTTCCAATTGTGGGAACATATGATTTTCAAATGTGTCGGATATTAAGTTTTGAGACTAAACCTAATAACTTTAGGATATTAGGGTCGACACATTTTCTTAAGAATGACCATTATTATGGTCAACTTTGTGAGTCAAATCTAATTGACTTAGAGGATCCCCAATTATTCAGGTTGTTGTTATGTGCTTCTAAGTTCTTAGTTGAGTTTTTCCAGACTCTAATACTTGAACCGGATCTTAGCTTTGAGGAAATCCAACCGATGAAAACCTTTTATTTAGACCCTTTTATAGAGCCTGAACCTGAACCACAACTAGATGTAGTTGTCTTAAGCAAGGGTATGTTCGGTATCTTCTTGGTCTGTTGCAGTTTCCTCTTCTTGTGGGTAACACTTTTTGATCCAGATGACCCACAGTTATTCCGGCTACTACTATATGATTCTACGTGGTGACTAATCCTTGCTTAGTCTGGCTGAAGACTTTAAACTTAGCACTTCTTGGGAGGTAACCCAATATTCATGCGACACGGTAATATCTTTCCTTATCTCTTTTGCTTCATTGGTAACAGTTTCTCCTTGTTCATGATTTTAATTTCATCTGTAGAACATTGAGGACAATGTTAGATTTAAGTTTGGGGGTATGGGAGAAAGTTCTTAGTTGCAATAAATAAGCTCTAGAGACTAGAAATTTATGCTTATTAAGGTTGGCACTAACTAATCTAAGTGGATGGAAGCATTTTGGTTGTAGGATTTGAGGAACCAATCTGATTAGATGGAAACATCTAAAGAGTCTATTCATAAAAGCACAGAGCTCAGGTGTTAGAAAAACAAAACATGGTAGTTTCGCCATATCCTCGTGATGGAAACATCGAAAGAATCCTGATCACTTTTTTTTTTTTTACCATTACTAGGGTGAAATAGAGTGACTGAGATGAAAAAAAAAAATGAGACCAGACCACCAGACCAACCGGAATAAATACAATAAAGTCGACCACTGGTACCCTTGTATATGCCAGCTGAGTTGACCTAGAGTTAGGATTATCGACCACTGGTTCCCTTGTATTTTCCAGTGTGTTGATATTAGTCCAGACCAATATCTCAGTCCATTAGGATAGGTTCACCTTAGTCAACATCATCCACATTTTTCTCTACATCCATCTTCTTAATCTATCCATGTGATTGGTTGACTCCGGTTTATGATGTCCAGAAACTATCTGAGTAGAGCTCTGTTACTTTATATGAATTTTAGTATGCTTGAGTGCAAACTCGTGTACAACAATTGGAATTTCGCATCAGGGTACTTCCTCCTGTAGTCAATAAGTATGCCAACCAAGGAGATTCTTTAGTGCCTTCCAAGGTTCTGCATAGATAGCTAGGGTCTGGAGTAATGGTTTTGTGGGCACACCGCTGGTAAACCCTCCCGAGATTAACTCGGTTTTATTTATTTTTTATTAGTTTTGCTCGAGGACTAGCAAATAATAAGTTTGGGGGTATTTGATAGACGCATTTATGTGTCTATTTTGTTCTCAATGTTTTGTATTGTTAGACTCGATTAAATACTTATTGTGTTATTTTATGTTTTTGTAGATGTTTTTGGAAAAATAAGCTCTTACGGAGAAATTGGCTCGAAAAGTGGTGTTTTACACCCTAGGATAGAGTACTAAAGACACCCCAGAAATGCACCGGAGGAACCCAGAAAAATTACTAAAGGCACCCCAAGGGACATGTGTTATTCGGACTCCAGCAACTGATAAGGGGGCGACCACTGGATAAGGGGTGACCTTCTTCACAAATTCAAAAAAATATTTTGGCGGGAAAATATTTGCTCTTCACTGGCAGATTTTCTCGATTGCATTTGGACGTGATTTTGTGCGATTCAATCGCTGAAACTTTGTGGAAACATGTAATATATCATAACAGAGCTGGTATGGGTGATTGTTTCGACTGAATTTGGCTGGATAATCACGTGGAAGAAATCAGGGCAACACGGGTTTGAAAATGATATTCACGGATTTTCAGCAAGTTTTATGTGTGCTGCTCGTGTTTGGATGACACTTAGTCATTGAAGATGCGTGGAGAAGCTAAATAAGGGAGTATCGGAAGCTGTTTACGCGTGGAGAATCATTTCAGGGAAGAAAATATTCGGAAAATATTTTCTTTTAACACCGAGTAATGGAGGATCATGGAGAGTTAATGAGCGTGATTTCTTGTCGTTGTTGGGTATAAATAGGTTCCCTGGGTGTCCTAGAAGGGTGTCGAGAGTTTGGGGTCGAGAGGAGGTCCAGAGAAGCAGAAATAAAGAGTTGATGAAACTCTGTTTCTGCTGCTGATGATGATGAAGAACACCAAGAACACGAACAACAGACTCGCAAGGACAGTCGTTTATCAACAGTGTCTAAGACGCACAGCCGTGGGTCGCAGTGCAGTCTAAACAGCAACATCACGTGTGTTTTATCGTTCATTCTGTGACGCTTTTTGTGCGTTGCAGATTACAGTTTTACACCATTTTCTCCTTTTATCTCCATTGTAAACACCATTTGAGCTATAAAAATATATTTTGAGCGTGTTTTTATCATGAGGAGCTAAAACCCAACACTGGGACGATGGAGGAGGCTGAATTTCATCCTTGGGGTAATTTATGTTATTCTTTTTTATGACTTTTGCATTAATCTAAAATTGAAATATGATTTGAATTAATTGGTTGTTATTTAATTTGATGATGTATGCTTAGCTTAGTTGTTTTGATACATCATTCTTAGGACTTACAATCAATGTTTTAAGAATCTATCTTGGCAAAATCAGAGTCTATGTTAATTTTATTGAGTTTTAATTGTCAAAGAATATATGAATGAACCTTGTGTAGTGAATTCAGCCAAATCCTTAGTCCCAGTACCTCTCACCCATTGTTAATATTTTTGTATATATACTTTTATTAAATCTAAAAATTCCATTTCCTTCACAAGTCTGAAACGAATCCTATTTACTACAACCCCATCAAAAATCAAAATCAATCCTTTACCTATATCTTTATCTTCTTTACATACTATTGGGGTTGAGCCTAAATCTTACAAGTCTGCTTCTAAAATTGAGAAATGGGTTGTTGCTATGGGCAAAGATCATAAGGCTCTCTGACGCAGCGAGTATTATTGAAAAGAAAGAATAAAGATAGTTTGTTCATACCTTAAATTATTCGTAAGGATAATAACTTTTAAAAATGATAATTATCTAGACCTTGATTTTCCGAATATAAATAAAAATCAAAATTAAACTAGAACAAGTATTATTAATTAAAATCAATTGTCAAGAACAACAAGTTGAAGACTCTTAAACTGACTTGGAGAAAAACCCTAACTTGTTAACAAGAATGGATGAAAACAGGCCATAATCAACTCGAACCCTAGTTTGATATTTTTGGGAAAATTCTAGTTTACCAAAAATAATGAAAGTAATATCGAAATAAAACTATATACCACAAACGTCGTCCCAAACTGACTCCTAACGAAGAAGTTATTAATGAAATAAAAAATTCTTAAAATAGCAAACGGCTGTTTGAGACCCTAAACATTGAATTTGGTTAAATTCTGGCGGCCATGTGTATAGATCAACATGTCTTGATCTTTAGGTTGTTTCCGTAAAAATAGACCCATTTTGAGCTAAATTACGACACTCGGGTCTTTAACTTCCAAATAATCTGACGCACGTGCTATAACGTGCTCATCTGCATCACTCTCATTGATAATCGTACATGGGACTTAGTTGATTTCATTGATGATATGAATGTGTTAGGTTATAAATGGGTTTGCAAGATTAAATATAAGTCTGATTGTTCTGTGGAGAGATATAAGGCATGCTTGGTGGCTTAAGAGTTTCACCAACAAGATGTAATTGATTATGCCGATACTTTTAATCCTATAGTGAAAACAACCACTATATGATGTTTTGGATACTACATCACTGGAATATAGGCAACTAGACGTTTCTAATACTTCCTTCGTCCCAAATTAATTGAGCTATTTATAGTTTGCACAACTATTAAGGCAAGAAGAAAATGGAAATATGTTTAAGTATTTTTTTTTTACAATTATACCCTTATGGATAATTGATAAGTGCATAATTCATATGATTTTAGTATCCATTCCATACTTGTTTTAGCTATTATTCTTGCATGTATTCGTATTATTACTCTTGTTTTTTCTTATTTGCCTCTATTAAGTGAATCATCCAAAAAGGAGCTAAAAAACGCTAAAAGGATCTAAGAAGAGAAGTATTCCAAGTATCCTAGTGCCCAAGTCGAAGAGAAGTTGAAGAAGTGCGGCGAAAAGGAGCAAAACGCTCAAAATCAAGAGACGGGCCAAAGACCGAGATTAACTCATTCAAATTAAGTATTTCTCATCACCATCTTGAAGAGAATTGAAATAGGAAAGTAATGCAAAAAGAATGAGGTCATTCCGAGTTCGGACGAAGAAGTTAAGGCCAAAACAAGCTCTTTATCGGATACCGAAGACAAGAAAAGTATGCAAACCGGTATGCATACTATATTTCCTTGGCTTTAACTGAAATTTAAGTATGCGACCGGGTATGCATACTGGTGAAGGCTAAAACTCACGGTTAGGGTCTTTATTTCATATTTTCGGGTCGGGTTCTTGAACCGAACTAGATACTTGAAGGTCAAGCAATGTAAACCTATACAAATAGGTATTAGGCCTTCCAAAGAATATCAAATGATATAATCTCATATTAGAAGCTCGGGTTTATTCAACATCAAAACCTAGGTTTTACCCCTTTAGGGGTAACCACCATTATTCATCTTCTTTGCAATATGAGTAGCTAAATCCTTTGTTGATTAAGGATGAATTCAATGTTCTAAGCGTGAAGCTTTATTATTAATATAAATCTATTGAGAGTTTTTATCATCATCGTTTTGTTTTTACCATATCTAGGGTTTATGAGTGATTCTTAGATTGATTTGGAGTGCACGCTAGATTGATCTATTGATCGTTCTATTGCTAGCAGAAGTTAGGAGATAAGTAGTCGTCTATTAAGTCTCTACACAAGTAGAAATCGCGAGACCTTACAGAGGAATCGTGTGTGAAAACAACACCAACAAGTAAACCTTGAGCTAAGAGTTTAACTACTGGGATTAATCTAATTCACAAAGCTTAATGCGTTCGATTGGATTACACCTTGAGTGAGATACTACTTGGTGGTTCGGTTGAATAGAATTTGATATTGGAGAGCTTTCGTATCCGTGATAAAAGGATTTTTGGGGATAGCACTGAGCTAGCTGTTATTCTACAGTTGGTGATGAATGGTTCTTACGAACAATAAATAAGTATTCTAATCTTGTTAACGCTTGGTAACGGCGAAGGATTCCTTAATCATCATTTTCTTCTTTATTGTCTTTTTATTTATCTCACAACCGAACCCCCTTTGTTATTTAATTTATCTTGTTGATCAAATAACCTATAATTACACAGCTCTCTGTGGGAACGATCTCTTACTACCGCTATATTAACAGTTAATTCGTGGGAAATATCTTTATTAATTTGTTGTGCCTACGACAACCCATCAATAATAACTAGTAAAACTTAGAAATGATCAATCTCTTAAACTATACCACAGTTCTTCCTAAGCTTTATACCGTTGAAAAGCATTTTAAAACACCTACGTAACGAATATAAACATGGCTATCAAATTATACATATAATCAATTAAAAGGGTAGTTTTAGAAATATCTCCTTGATTAGTGAGATAGCTCATTTATTTGCGGGACAGAATTTAAAACCAATTAGCTCAATCAAATTAGTGAGATAGCTCATTTATTTTTCTTCATGGATTTCTTGTTGAGGATTTCCAGATGAAGCACCCTAAAGGGTTTGAAGACCAGTTTAGGAAAAATGTTGTATGTTATCTCTAGAAATCATTACATGGTCTCAAACAAGCTCCAACAACTTAGTTTGAGAGTTTCGATGGATTCCTGACTTTAAATGATTTTATTGAATCTGATTGTGATCATTCAGTGTTCACTTATAACTATGGTAAGAAAATTCTTATTCTACTACTTTATGTTGATGATCATACTGTCATCTTCTTCTTCTTCTTTTATTATTACTTATTTTTATTCAGATTATGGGAAAGGAGTTTCCTATGAAAGATTTAAGGCCACTGCATTAATATTGGGAATTGATTGTCAGAGATCTTTCAATGGTATTCTCTGACTCAAAAGAAGTATGCATTGCAACTTCTTGAAAAAGCTGAAATGTTGGGGTTTTGCTCTGCTTATACTTATGTTACTCAAGGTCCAAGGTTGTTTTTACATAGTGATCCTCTTAACGAGGCCACTTTCTCTGTCAAATTATGTATGTGAGTTTATGCACGCAACTTCAACTTCTCACCTGCAACTTGTAAAGAGGATTTTGAGATATCTCAAAGGTGGCATTGGGTATTGTATTATCTTGCCTGCTTGCAAATTTAATATTCTTACTGCCTATTCTGACTCTGATTGGACAGAGTGCTATAACACTAGGAGGTCTACTAGTGGGTTTGCTATTTTCTTAGGAAATTCTCCTGTTTCATGGTCCTCAAAGAAACAACCAACAATTCCAAGGTCAAATGCTGAGTCATATTATAATTCGCAGTTACAAGCTCCGAACTTCTGTGGATTTATTACTTGTTGAAAAAGTTGCACATTCCTCTCCCATAGTCCGTTGATCTGTTATGTGACAATATCAGTGCAAACAGTTTGACAACTTACCCTGTTCTTCATGCTCGAACCAAGCACGTGGAGGTTGATTACCAATATATTAGGGAATTAATTATGTAAGTTTTTCTTACACTGAAATATGTCTCGTCTGCTCGTCAATTGGTAGATGTGTTTACCAAGGGTTTAAATTTTGTTTTGTTTAGAAATTTTGTAATCAAATCCGAAATCCGTTTGAGGGGAAGTGTAAAGTGTTAGATATAGTTTGGTGTCAACTAAGTGTAAGTTTTTTTTATTTCTTTTATTTATGCGCAATCCCTATGATCTATAAATAGGGGATCCAGAGGCTTAGTCCTGTAACATTCTACATGTATTATAAAACTTTAACTTGTTCTCACAACTCTTAGCATGGTCTAAATCAACTTGCATATAAATTTCAAACGCACCTCTCCTTTTTTGGGATCGGCAAAAAATGAATAAAAACAGGGGTACAAAACTGGAGCACCTTTGTAGATTGAAATATAAGTATCCGTAACCTGAGAATAATAAATTCCAGAAAAATCCTTGAAAACCAATGCCAATGTAAAAAATAAGTATGCAAAGAATAAAAGACCCCCAAATATCTCTATGATTAATCAAAATTCTACTCTAACTCAACAGATAAAAAAGGGATGGAATACGACTGAAACATCCCTTCCTAGTTCCTAATTCCTCTTATATGATTTGCTGGGATAGTGGGATATGACAAGCCCATCCCAACAAACATGGCTCTATACTGTATAATAACATAGAGCAACCTCTCTCCTCTATCCTTCTCTCCTCTTTCTTCCCTTCACAGAAAAAGAAAACCAACCCACCGGCAACTCTCCTGCTCAGATCTGGTCCGTTTTGGGCCGGATCTGAGCAGGATTTTCATCTCCTTTAATTGCTTTCAATTAGTTCTTTGTTTTACCTAGTTTTATTTATGTTTTTCTCTTGCCATTTGGTAAGTTTTGTGCATCTTTATGGTGCTTTTATCTTCTCTGTAGAGAGGTTTATCTCGGCTTTAATGGTCGTTTTTGGTTACTATGGATTTTAAGATCACTATTGGTGCTTTCCATTGACGAAATTTTCATCTTTTTTAGTCTTCGGCGACGGAATCTTCACCGGAATCTTCATCTTTGAATTATCCGGCGACGAGATCTTCATCAGAATCTTCATCACAAGTTTTAAGAGATTTGAACGAATCACTCCATTTCTAAGAGCATTTCTTTATGAAGAAGAAAAACAAACAAAATTGTTGGAATTTAATTCCGAGAAGAACCATTATCTACTGATTCGATCGGTTCTTATTCATGCTTATATTCGTCATGTTCCGTTAATCCTTCTCTTTCTCTTGTCGGATTTTTCAGTGTTGTACTTGTATGACATGTTCTTGTATGACATTTTCTTGATACTTTGTATTCTCTAATTTTCCATTTTAAACCCAATATAACCTTAAACTTCTATTAATGAAAAGGTTCCTTTGTTAAAAAAAAATGGCTCTCGTCAGCCACCGCTTGTGGGCATCCTTTAGCAAAGTATTGGTGTATTTCTCTCTCTCTCTCTCTCTCCAAATTTTCTGTTTTTGATACCTGCTGCTCACTGCTTTCCCCAACTGTCAGAATTTCTCCCTCCACTTTACCGTGTGAAGCTCTGAACGGCTGAACCTACAGTGTCCTTTCTATGTTTCAATTTGCAACCAATGGGAATTACCCCATCAGCATTTTCCTCAGAACCCTCTTTGAAACCCTAAACCCTCATTGTTGTAAAAACTCTTTCTACATCCTCCATCTTCACCCTCTCTTAAAACTCTACAAAAATTACTGGTTCTAATGGTGATTTCTTTACTACTTAGAGGTCTTGCTCGTCGTAGTCAGATTTCAACTTGTCTCTCTTCTTATGAATCTGTAAGTACTCTTACCCATTTGGGTTTCTTTCAAACTTTCAAATACTACCCTTTTTCTTGATTTATAACATGATCCTTTGGTTGTTTTGTTCTTTATAATTCTGCATCTATTGGTTTTAAATTCGTGTTCTTTGGGTTACTCAATTTTCCTGCATTAAGCATAGGTATTTCAGTGATTTCGTGTTGTTTTGAGTTCTGAAGCATTAGTTGGGCAAAATGTTAGTCGAAACTGGGATTTGGGTATGGTTTGGTGTGTTCATGAGTTCATGCGATTGATGTTCTGTTAGCCTTGTGTAAATATGTGAATAGTGTTAGATTTTGCAGCTCCTTTTGAAACCTTTGATGCTAATGCCTGTTCATAACTTTTTGTGGGGTTTTCTTTTTCATTTGGGGCTCTGTATTGCAGGTGTGTAGGAATGTTAACACTCCAATGCTTCCATGGGCTAGTTTCATATTGGGTAGTAGAGCACTCTGGTAAGCAGGATTCTTTCCTTTTGTCATTACTAATGATACTACATATTTCTTTTTCACTAGATTGTTGATTTTGTTTGCTCTAATTAAATTGATTTTTTGTTCCCAACTCCAGCTCAAAACCAGGTGCAGCTGCACAGGTAAAGGTGTTTACCTTTTGGGTTGTTTTTGGCATCAAGAAATGTAGATTTTGTTTGATTCTTCTCTAATTGTTGTATAAATACTATGTGACAGAATGAAAGCAAGACACTATCTGTGTCCAACCCAACAAAGATAGTTTTCAAGTATGTATGTGCCAGTGACCAGCCTCTAGAAGATAGTAAGTGCTTCAAAATAAGAAAGATAATTGAGACTCCTACTGGAGATGCACTCTTTCAACTCATTAACGGAGGTGATAAATATTATTCCATGAGCACTTTTTTTCTCACCATTCCGGGAAATTATGTGATTGCTGCGCAGTCATTCAGTGGACGAAGAGTATCACTGCTTGTTGTTTACTTCCCTCCCTTATTCGAAAAGAATCTATATAGTTTGTTGAATAAGGCAAAATCAGATTTAGGTTTTACATCAGTTGGCGTGGTTGCTGACGAGAGAACCGAGGACTCAATTCCCAGTGGGACAAACTCAGGCTCTGGACGTGTTACAATCCCTTGCGATCTTTATAATGTAGTTTTAGATCGCATTTGGGTATGTTACTATATGGTCTCTTTCAAGAATTTCTCATGCTGTTTACATCCTGCCATAAACTGCTTCTTATTTCTCCTCTGTTCCCAGGACATTATAAGGAGCGGTGACAAGATAGTGTCAGACTCAGACACTGGATGTATCGAACTCATCCTCGATTTTCATGATTTCCTTGATATTCGTATATGGGTATGCTAAATTATATGGTCTATTTGAGAGAATTTCTGGTTATGACTATTTTTTCTGCTACTAACTATTTCTTATTTGGCCTCCATTCCCAGGAAATGATAACAAATGGTGATAAGACAGTGCTGGAAAACATTGTGAGCCAGTTAAAGAAAAATGGATTTGACTTCATGGAAGATCCACTGGCTTTCCAAAAGCTTGAGCAAGCCGTTGAGAGGGCAATAGCACGAGGGTCAAATGCCATCAAGCTTATTCTGCCAGTTCCTGCTGGTCATCCTGAAGTGAGTACGACAGTCAGTTGGTACACAAGTGATGACTGCTTCGTTCCTTGTAGCACAAGTGGTGATTGCTAGACACGTTGTCCATGGTGATTTCTTTTCTGTTCTTGTTTAGAATACATGAAATGGACCAGTCGATCAATTAGCTCCGAAGAAACAAATTACTGTTGACTGAACTAACTTCTCACTACCGCTTCGGCTTTTGTTTATTGAGCATGTAAATATAATTACTCTACTAGGCACTTTAAGCATGGAATCAGATTTGAGTAGAAAACTAAGGAGACATGTTCGTAAATCTTCTAATCTTTCTGCTACGGTTGCAAAACATGTTTACAATTGTTTCTTCTGTTTTATAATGTAGCCATGAATTTAAGCTTAATGCCCTTGTAGAGTTTTGATCACGAGTGAATTTAGTTGCTGGGCTAAATATTGGGACACATGGGATATCTCGATCCGCAAGGTCCGTATTGACTCACAAATGACACATGGTATCAGGAGATAGATTCTGGGTGACAAGCTTTAGGTCACAAGGCAAAATTTGGAGCATCAGCTAGATTTGTAAGGCAGAACTGAAGTCCGTTTTAGATCGCTCAGCAAAATATGTCCAAAATACGTCCGTTTCCTATTCTGAATCCGGTTTCCAAAATACAGACTTGCTAAAGTGATCTTTAGCCTCTCTATATAAAGACTAGAGCCAAAGCTAGGCCAATACATATTTTTTTCTTTCTATAAGGAGATTGAGAGCTAGCTTAGGATTAAAGAAGAAGCAGCGAAGAAATTTTACGTACTGAAAAGAGGGTTTACAAAACTAATCATGGCACAAGTATTCCATATTCCGAAACAAGAAACCAATATAGATTTTTCAGAAGCAAGTCTTGAAGCTGCTATCCAGAAAATGTGTGCTGGGTACCAAAGCATAAGGTATTGTAAGCCCTTTAACTAAGTCTGTTTGTTATGTTTGCTTGTTTGAATCCGGTATCGATTGATTTATCTAGTAGTGTAAATTTCTTATTTTTCTTGTGTACAGCGAAGAGCAAAACAACCTGTAAAAATCGTGGCAAAACGGTTCAGGAACGCATTGAGTGGACACTTCGACAACTAAAACGTAACAGAAAGCCGAAGATAATCCGAGACTTTTATTGAAGTCATTGAATTCTGTCTACAGAATTTCGTTAAGTTGTTTATTAAGTATCAAAGATTTTTCTCTCGTTTAAATGTGTATTGTCAAGGCAATTATCCTAACCGTTGGACTACAAACGCTGAGTGTTTTTTTTCCATCCTGCATTTCCTTTGTATACAGGTTTTTATAAGCAATTATCAAAACTTTTGTTTTTTTCTCTCCGACAAATCAAATTCTCCTCAACCTCAATGAACACAACCTCAATAAATAGAAAAGAAGAGATGGGATACGATTGAAACATGGGAACATTCCTCCCAATATGATTTGCTGGGATATGACTAGCCCATCCAAACACGGCTCTAGGCAGCCACCACTTGTTGGCATCCTTTATCAAAAATACGGGTGCATCAAAATTTCTTTTTTTGATACCTGCTGCTCGCTGCTTTCCCCAACTGTCAGAATTTCTCCCTCCATTACTCTTCTTTACCTTCAGATGCCCTGAACCTACAGTGTCCTTTTTGTTTTCCAATTTTCGAACATCACCATGTTCCTCAAAACCCTCTTTTAAACCCTAACCCTCGTTGTTGCAAAACCTCTTTCTATTAGTCTCCATCTTTAGTTTGCCCTCTCTTAAAACCCTACAAAGATTACTGGTTCTAATGGCGATTTCTGTACTGCTTAGAGGTCTTTCTTGCCGTAGTCAGATTTCAACTTGTCTCTCTGCTTATGAATCTGTAAGTACTTTACCCATGTTGGGTTTCTTTCAAACTTTCAAATACTACCCTTTTTCTTGTTCGATAAGATGATCGATTCCTTTGGTTGTTTTGTTCTTTACAATTTGGGCATTTAGTATTTTCCACTGCATCTATCGGTTTTAAGTTCTTGTTCTTAGGGTTTCTCAACTTTACTACATTAAGCATAGATTTCAGTGATTTAGTGTTATTTTGAGTTCTGAAGCATTAGTAGTTGGACAAAATGTTAGTCGAAATTGGGTAAGATTTATGGTTTCAGGGTTTTATCTAGTGTGGTGAATTTATGCTTAATCTAGCTTGAATCACTTGGTGTTCTGTGAGGCTTCTTTAATGTGTGAACAGTGTTAGATGTTGCAGCTCCTTTTGAAATCTTTAATGCCAATGCCTCTTCATAATTTTTGGGGGTTTTTTCTTTTGGTGTTCTGTATTATAGGTGTTCAGGAATGTTAACACTCCAATGCTTCCACGGTCTGGTTTCGTATCGGGCAAAATGCTAAGTTTGGGTAGTAGAGCATTCTGGTAATCATGATTCTTTCCTCTTGTCGTTTCGTGATAATACATTATTCTTTTTCGTTAAATTGTAAATTCTGTTTGCTCTAACTGAATTGATTTTTTGTTTTCACTCCAGCTCAAAACCAGATCACAGTGGTCTGCAGAGGTAAAACTTTTTACCTTTTGGGTTGTTTTTGGCATCAATTAATGTGGATTTCGATTTTGTTCTTCTCTGATTGTTGTATAAATACGATGCGACAGAATGAAACCAAGATACTGCCTGTGACCAACCCAACAAAGATACTGTTCAAGTATGCACTTGCCAATGACGAGCCTCAAGAAGATAGCAAGTGCTTCAAAATAAGAGAGGTAGTTGAGCCTCCTACGACTCCTACTGGAGACGCACTCTTTGAACTCAGTAAGGGGGGGTGTTAAATATCAAACCATGGGAGGTACTAAATGTCAACCCATGAGCAGTTTCTTTGTCTATGTTTTGGGAATTTCTTTGGAAGCTGCGGAGTCATTCAGCGGAAGAAGAGTAATATCGCTTCGTATTATAAAACCTCCATTATTCAATCTGGATCTGTGTAGTTTGTTGACCAAGGCAGAAGCAGTCTATGGTTTTAATGTTGGCAGCGTGATTGCTGACGAGAAAATTCGGGACTTATATCCCAGTGGGACGAACCCAGGCACCAAAGTTATTACAATCGCTGCTGATTTTGATGATCTTCTCTTAGATCGTATTCGGGTATGTTATTATAGGTCTCTTTAAAAAAAAATAAAAAAATCATGCTGTTTAGATCCTGCAATTAAGTACTTCCTTTTTTCACCTTTGTTCCCAGGAAATAATAAGGAGGGGTGACAAGATAGTGATAAACTCAGCCTACTCAGACAATTTTATTACACTCACCGTCGATCTTAATGATTTCCTTGAAATACGTGTTTGGGTATGCTACTATACACGGTCTATTTGAGACAATCCCTCGTGATTTTTAAATTTTCTGCTACTAACGAACCGTTTCTTGCTTCCACTCCAGGAGATTGTAACACATGGTGATAAGACGGTGTTGGAAATGATTGTGGGTGAGTTACGGAGAAATGGTTTTGACTTCGCGAAAGATCCACTGGCTCTCCAAAAGGTTGAGCAAGCCGTTGAGAGGGCAATAGCGCGAGGTTCAAGTACCATCAAGCTTAATCTGCCAGTTACTTCTGGTCCTGAAATGAGTATGACAGTCAGTTGGGGCACAAGTGATGGTTCCTTCTACGCGCGGTGTTGCCCAAGTAGTATTCGTCCCTGGTGATCCTCTTTTCTGTTCTTGTTTAGAATACATGGTATGGACCAATCGATCAATTAGCTGTGAAGAAACAAATTATGGCATACTTTTGGCTGAACTAACTTCTTACTACTGTTTCAGTTTTAGTTTATTGAGCATGTAAGTATAATTGCTCTACTAGGCACTTTACATATGCAGTCAGATTTCAGTGGAAAATTAAGGAGACATGTTCGTAATTCTTCTAATCATAGCAAAACATGTTTACAATCTTCTGTTTTGCTATTGCTTTCTTTCAGTAATCTGTTATAGGGGCTGAAGGAATCGTTAGAGGGGCTGAATCATGATAATAATGTCCCTCTACTTGGTTAGGGGGTGTTCTATTGGTACTGTCAATTGACTAGATTACCCTTTTATCTTTAAATGGACTAAGTTACCCTTCCTTTTTTAGTTAAAAAGACCAAATTGTCTTCCCCTATTTTTAACCTAGTTTAATTGGGGGCATAACTTCTAATTGGGGGCCATGCACTACGGGACAAAAAAGGTCACCCAATCCTAATTTGGGTCACCCCTTAAAAAAATATTTTCTAAATGGCAAAACTGCCCTTATATGATTAGTATTAGGAATTAATTAGTTTGATTAGTGTGGTAAGTGTATTTAGAGTAAAATCTGATTTTAGGAAAAAAAATTGTGGAAAATGTGTTTTTATGTGTTGAGAAGAAGAGGAGGAGTTTTGAAAGGAAAACCTAGGGTTTTTACAAATGAGTGATTCAAGTGGAGGGAATGAGATTGGTGAAGCTTCAAATAACAACAATGATTGTGTTGATGGTAAGATTGTCTCAACTAATGATATGGGTTGGATGTTTGATGAGGAGATGTTGATAGAGGAAGGCATGAACAATGGTTGGAATGAAGATCTCATTGCTCAAGATGAAGGAACCAACACTCAAAATGAGGAACCCGAAGCTCAAAACAATCAGGTAAACATCTTATACCCTTCGATTTGTCTGTTTGTTTCTTCAAGTGGTCGAATCATCCACATTATGGAACAACTCAGAGAAAGGGTCGTCAAAGTCGGGGGGTGTATACCCAAACGACTCTCCGAGGTCGTCAGTATATTGACACTACCAATAACGACTCAAACCTGCAACTTTTCCAGGTTATGAAAAATCGTTAGGGTAGTGTGCTAAACATTGACGACCCTTTTTAACTAGGTCACTTAGAGTCGTTTTGTTGTTTTGTTTACACATAGACGACTTTAAAACCAAAACTCTCTGTAAAAAGTAACACTTAGGGTCGTCATACATGTAGTCATATGAAATGACGATCCTAGCTATCAATTACTAATTTCTTTTAGAGTCGTTAGTTTGATTAGTTATATAAAGTAACGACCCTTGCACTAGATTCTCATAATTTTTGATTTCATAGAATCGTAAAAGGCATACATCTCGCATAGCGTTGCATTGAAGGAAATGAAATACAATAGATAATAAAGGTGCACTTATACACTTAATCATATATGGCGTAGTTATATCTAGTGCCTTCCAAGATAAAGTAGCAATCGTGGAGCTCAAACTTTTCCCCACGAAGCTCCTCATAATAGCGATACGCCTTCCCCAACTGAAAATGCAAATATACTTAGTTAGTATCGATCAAAGCTTTTTATAAGTTTTACCTCTTGTTCAAATACTTACTCTTACAACACTCAGCATATCCGGAAAGGCTTCCCTAACAGCCTTAAGTTCTCTTTTCAAAACATCACACTCGAATTGTATCTTCTGGAAGCGTTCCTTGACTTGTTTCAAAGACCTTGAGTTGCAATTTCCGTCTAACGCCACAAAAACGATGAATACGCGGTTCCACCAAGCATCCGATGTTTCATCAATGTCTTTGTCTAGACTTTCAAAGTGGGTAGTGACTGTTTTCCAAGATCTTGTAATGGCACAATTATCTTCATTTGTGAATGGAGTCATGATGTTTCTATTTTTTTTTGCTCTTAAATGGTAATTAAATGAGAAGGAGAAGAGGAGGTTGATAATTAGGGTTTTGATATGGAATATGTGAGATATGGGCCTCTATATATAGAATGGAGCGACCAAACTGCCTCAACCACATTTGGTTGAGTTAAATTCAAAAATAAATGCAACCACTAACATGAATCGTTAATCCGTAAAGATTAAAACCAAACGACTCTTCATATGTACCAGAGAACGACTCTTAGAGTCGTTATTTTATATGTATACAAGGTGACGATTCAAGGTGAAAACTGGGCAGAGTTGGTTATATCTATCAATATAGAGTCGTCACTTTATAAAAAGAGTCGTCATATGTCGAGAAAAGGGTCGTTTGTCTACAGAAAATCTGGGTGACGACTTAAAGAGTCGTTCACCTTTAAATTATGCTGACGACTATCTGGGTCGAAAAAGGCCGGTTATAAGTTTTGGATGCAAATGCCTTTTGGTGGTCAACTCTTAGCGGACACATTCACTTGTGTGGTAATTGTATTCAGCAAAGGCTTCCCCGGAGCGTCTTGTATGTTAGTGATAGGAAAATTCACGTTATGAGATTGTGCAACAAGTACAACGAGTTTCTCGCGAGGCACAAAGGCGATAGACGTGCGGCCCAAAAAGAATATACCAAATGGAGAGGAGAGCAGTTTTATCACATCGAAGCCGCAATGGTAGTTAAATCTCACACCGCAAAGAACAATAACATGTAATGTTTTCATAAAGAGTCGTTATCAGTTTTAGTAAAAAAGTGACGACTCTGGTTATCTCCAGAGTTGTCATCTTGTATAAAAACAAAACTAACGACCCTTATTTTGAATTTCAAAAAAACAGACCGTTGGGATCTACTTCACCATCCAAGAGATCCTCTTAAGGAAAAAGTGAGTATTCCGTTAATATTTATACTTCTGTCATGCTTCAAAGTTACAAACGTATAACATTCCTCGTTTAATTTCAGCTGGAACGTTTCGATGTGTTATGGACAATACGTAATGGGGAAACTAAGTTCCATTCACCATAAAGAATATACAATGTTGTATCGTCGAGCGAGAAGGTTCATTGACGAACATTTGATGCATCAACTTCAAGAATACCCATATTAACTCTTATGTAATACGAGATAGATGTAATGTTATTTTCCTAATGAAATCAAAATCCTTTCTAGTTTCAAAATGAGAATCGTCACAGGTATCCATAGCAGAGTAATGACTCCTAAATCCAACAAACAATCGTCATTGATATGAAAAAGCTAACGACTCTAGCCAAATAAATTCAAACCTCCTAGATATTTTTTTTAACCAAGGGTCGTCATTGATTTCATTATAAATACTGACGACTCTATCCAGAAATATTCTTTCCATCTCCTGGATGTTTTGGGAAAAATGGTCGTTAGATCTCTATTTGAGGATATTAACGACTCTGTGTGTTGAAGTGGTAAATACAATTAGGGTCGTCAAAGTACTATAAAACGAAGATGACGACCCTTGGTATGAGGAAGGGAAATGTTGTCTGCATTAGAGTACTACATGGTTCTAACGAGCATACTTGAAAACATAGTATTTTCAACAAACACAGGAGTTACCAAACATAAAAGTACTCGAAACAAAGACTCCAAACCAAACACATAAGTTGTTTCAACACACACTAAGTTCAATTCATAAAGTAAAATTAACATAAGTTGAAGACGACCATCTCGACCTCGACCACCACCTTACTGCCTCCCTGACCTGCTAACTCTTCGGATTTTCTTAGGAGGAGCACCCTCTGGGGAACCAGCATCTTCTCTAGTAATTTCTTGTACCTCTGAGGGATGTTCATCATGATGTTGGCTACTTTGGCCATGCTCAGCAACTTCTTGTGCTCTTTGGCTATGTGATTTCCGGATCCTCTACTTGAATCTCTTCTTCTTGTATCTCATGTTCTACACCCTGTTCATCCTTTACTTGCTCTTCTTCTTGTTCATCTTCTTCTTTTGCACTAGTGTTAGCTGAAACAACAGGAGTGTTTGATTCTGACGAATCAGACAACTCATTTCCTTTGTCTCTTGGTTCGGTGATAGAAAATGATACCTCACTCGGCCTTCTTCCGCGCAATGGACCGGCAAGTAAGTATTTATCGTTGCGGGGAGGTTTCGAAGGAGGAGTTATCGTGATTTCAACCTTGTCTTTCATTTTCTTGTCACTACATTCCAAACACGAAAAAAAAAAGTATAAGACATCAACTTTATCTCTATCAGTTAAAGAGTCGTCAACGATATGCTCTAACAAACTAACGACTCTTCATTACAAAGTAGCGATTGTAATTTATAAGGTAACGACTCTTTGCAAAAATTGGACAGTGAGGATGATTTTGGTCCTTAAAGGGTCGTTAAAGATTAAACTTGGGTCGTCAAACAAGTAACTGTCGACCCTATAAAAGAGATGATGACTCTAGGGATTATAGATTACTGACGACTCTAGTATAGGGATTATATACTACTGACGACTCTATCTTTTTCTCAAACAGAAGGCAGTTCAAGTTATCCCAGAATCGTTACGCACTAATTTGGGGTCGTCAAACTACAATCGTTATCTTCAACCTAATATGGTGACGGCTCTATTCTAGGTCACAAAAGGTCGAAGTAGCAGAACAAGGGTCGTCATATTTACACTAACAGGTTAACGATTTTTCATATAAAAAGCATGCAATGTAAGAGTCGTTAGGGTATTATTTCTTCGATACTAACGACTCTCACTCTGTAACTTCTATTTTTCAGTTACCAATCTCGATTACACAATCAAAAAACAACCAAAACATCGAATATGAGGTGGGTTTAAGTTCACGCACCCTCTAATTGGATCCAGTCCCTTTTTGGGTTTCTATTTGCTTGCTTCAGGAGCTCTTCGCACGTACACCTTTGCATTCACCGTATCTACAAGATTAGGAATTTGAAGTGCTTTGCGAGCGGTTTGCTTTGTTTTAGCCATATTTGTAGAAGATGTTAATCGTCGATTAAAGTTTTATCATCGACGATTACGCGATGAATCGGTTCAAAGAATTTTCCTCGGTGGAGGTGGAGTCGTTAATGGTGGAGGTGGAGAAGAGAAAGGGAGGAGAGGAAGATGAAGATGAAAAGAAAAACTGATTTTCTCTTTGGTTTAATTAGGGTATATAGATTAGGGGCCTTAATTAGGGTAGTTAATTAGTGAAACTGATTTTCAATTAGTGAAGGGTAAAATAGTATATTCATATTGCGATATTTACACCCCTCAAAATTTTGGAGGGCAAACAAAATTCCATGGCCCCCAATTGGAAGTTATGGCCCCTAATTAAACTAGGATTTTTAAACCTAATGAATCAGAAGAAAACCAAATCAGTTTTCTTCATCTTCTCTTCTCCTCCTCCCATCAACCGTAACCTCCATTAAAACTGAAAATTTCATCGTATTTGATTAATCGGAAATTCGAAAATTAATAATCGTTAATTGAAATCTACATTAGAGATGCCGAAGAAGAAGAAAGTTGCCGAAGATTGTTGTCGTTCTAATCAACCACATCCTCCAATAGGTTAAGAACTACAATTTCAAACCCCTCAACCATCAAAATCAAGTGTAATGACTTATATGAGGTATGTTTTGAAAAACTCAATTAGGGTTTAGTTTATTTTGTTCGATTTAAGTTAAATTTCTATAAAAAATTAGGGTTTTAGATGAAAATTGAAATTGAAATTTCTAGGTTCATGTGAGTTACGGTTGCTTTTATCTCAATTACGAACTGTAACTGGAGATTTTGATGTTATTACGTATGTTCTTATATCTGAGAATTTTCTTCAATTAAGTTTTTTTTTTCAACAGTAAATTCACTTACAGTTGATGTCGATACCATAATTACAAGCCGTAATTCTTCCTGCATGTCTCCAATTTTTTTATGATTTGTATTTGTATCACCCTTATCAACCGTAATTGAGCTACGGTTTGTATGTTTAACATCCTTATCAACCATAAATCTTCCTGTGTTTCAACACTTAAGTTTTAAATAAAGATTTACGGTTCCAAAGTTTAGTTGATATACCAACCGTGTTTAGTTACGGTTGGTCTCGATGCTCTACTTACAAACTGTAAGTAGTTACGGTTTATATTTATTGTCATCTTTCAAACCGTAAATAATTTCACCAAGTTCTTTTGTTTGTTGTTTTCTATTTTTTTTGTTCAACCCTTAGTAAATCAATTAATTGTGTTGCTTGTATAGGAATCCTATAGGGTGAAGAATAAGAGAGGGAATAACTTAACTCTGATTGATCATACGCCCACCCCTCGCGGTGACAAGCATTTAGGGGTAGATAATAGAGGTATCCACAAGAATGAGAAGAAGAAGAAGAATCAATTTGAAATTAGGTTGAGAGAACCACCTGTAACTGAATCTGGAGTTGATTTAGAAGGAGTGGAACCTAATGATCAAGAAATTGAAGAGGTAGGAGTGGAAATTAACCATGAAGGCAAAGAAAAACAAAGGGATTTTTGATAAAGTACCCCTACTTTTCACTTTACACAAAAAAATGCCCCCGTTTTTTATAAATTTGTTAAAGTACCCTTGCCTTGACCGTTTTATTCAAAAAACGGAAAAAAACGGTAAACGGCCGTTAACAACCGTTAATGCTTAGGTGGCAGTGCAAAAAAGTCTAAAGAGCCATTCGAGCTAAATAGAGTTGAATCTACTTGACCGGAAAAGTGGTCGGAGGAGTAGTTCAGGTGACCAACAACTTCATATCTTCCCAATCTCAGTATCTAGCTCCCCCTTCCTGCATTGGAACATCACTTCATTCCACCAACTAGCTCTGCCAAAACAAATGCACTTTCTTGCATTCACTGCCATCCCTTCAGTTCTCAGCTTCAACCCCGCATCGGATTCTTGCGGCCTAACTAACAACATCAATACTTCATGTGACTTCGGCTGCAACTCCACCACTCAACTCAATTTCATTACAGCATCACATGCAACATTTTGTGCAATATCACATCCACCAGTCCTCTGCACTTCACCAGCACTACCATATCAACTACAAATCAACTCCAGTAGCAATTTTCACCATTTTAGCTTACTGGACAGACCACCAGGAGCCAGTTGCACCAGCTTCACTACACCACATAGCATCAACATCTTATATTCACCAGGATGAGTTCTCACCTGCAATACCAGTCTTGTCCAAGTTAGTGGATTCATTGTAACCTCCATTCCTTGCTCTGCTCAACACCAACAGCTTCTCTGTAAGTCCCTACACATACATCTATTTCAGGTAGCTCAATTAGCCAAGGCCATATCTTCATAATTCAAGCCAATTCTTTCTGTTCAGCTGTTATTCTTCTTGTCAGTCTCTTTGTATTGTTATCTATAGCACCAACGGAAGCTATTAACAAATCACCACCAACTGCTGCTTCAACTCTACCTGGTCCAACCCCTGCCATTTCAATCTCAGCTTCATAAGCACCAACAAAGTATTTATCTCAGTATTTTCCATCACCAAACAATTCCTCCAGTTTCCTTTCTTCTCAGTTCAACGATCTTCATCTTCATAACACCACAGTGATCTCAGTATCACTGTCACCTGCAATATACCACCATGAGCAACATCTGCAACACCATATATCCCTTCCATGCCAAATCATCTTTCACAAGCACCACCCACCATATCTTAAGTCACTGCACATCAAACAATTCCAGCTTCACTTCCACCAGCAAATCTCAATACTACTAGATCCTTGTTCTTGACAGTAAAATCTCAAAACCCCTCTTCTGGAATCTTACCAGCAAACCTCATTTCTTCCGCGGCATCAGACCACCAGTTTCCAACTTCTGTCCTATCTCGAGTTCAATCAAATCCCATTCAGCTCCATTCATCTCAGAATCACCAGTGACAGCGTCATCTTCTTCTTCCTTGACTTTGTACAACAATCATCACACATATTCAGGCCACACTCCATTTCTGTATCTTCTGCAGCATAGTCATTCTCCATCTTGTCACCAGAAGCAACAACCCATGTCACTTCTTTCACCTCCCAACTCAATTACCTGCAACATAACCCAATTTATTCATCAATTTCAGATCCAGGAAACCCATACACTCAAAATCACCGGAATCACTTAGAAGAAACCCTAATCTCCAAATCAATTTCAAATCGATTAACACCATCATCTCCAATAGTTGTTCAGCTCGAAACCCCTTTGATTTCTTCTCAAATTACGCCTGAATCTCTACAAATTGTTCCACCATATCCCTATTCCTTCATCTGGTTAATCGATGAAACCATTCACTTTAATCTTCAATAAACTGATCAATTAAACCAGAAACATCTATCGATTTAACTAACCTACCGATTCAATTGAATCGGAAAATTTTTTCTCTTGGCTGAAACAAAAGAGAGGAACAAAGAGGAGAGGAAGAAAGAGTGTCGGTGAAAACGATGTGTCTCACTCTTTTAAGATAAGTGATGGGTTTATGGTAATTTGACCCGCTTTTTGACTAGGTAAACGACCATTGACTCAACTATGCGGGCCCAAAGGGTGAAACTAGACGGTAAGAGCATTTTAACAAGTTTGAAAAAAACGGGGACATTAATTTTATGGTTATCAAAAAACGGGGGTACTTTATCAAAATTCCCAAAAACAAATTATAGAGGAAGAATCTAATGATGAAGAAGAGGAAGAAAATTCTAATGAATCCGATGATGAAGAGGAGGAAGAGGAAAAAAATGATGTAGAGGAGAAAGAGGAAGAAAATGATGAAGAGGAGAAAGAGGAAGAAAATGATGAAGAGGGAGAAACAAACAAGGGAAAATAGATTGTTGTAGCTGCACCTCGAGTGAAAGAAAAGAAATCGAGAAAGGAACCCGCACCGAAAGGGATGCTTAGGAAAAGAGTTGTTGTTGCCACAGAAGAAGAATAGAAGACCTTGGGGTGAGCTCCAGATAAGTCTTCAATCTTATTTGGTTATACTGGTTCCTGGGCCGCAAAAGTCTGTGAGACTAGGGTATGATTTTCCTTAAAACCCTAAGTTATAACTTATTTCGATTCATTTTATTAGTTTATCTCAGTTTAACAAAATAAGTTTGTATTTTTGTATATTTTTTTAGGACCATGTAAGGGCGAATAAATTGTTCAAGCGTCAAAGGGATAAATTTTGGCCATTAGGTGAAGAATGTGTTGTTGTTCGTAATCTAATGGTTGATACAATATTAAGGCCTGAAATTCTGAATACCCAAGTGGAGTATGATAGTGTTGTGGTCTCTGCCTTCAGGGAACGATATTGTCTTGAAACCGATATGTTTCATCTCCCATTTGGAGAGATGACAATAATACCGGACGATCTGAAGCAAATTCTTAACATAGAAGTTGAAGGGAAATCTGTGGCAGAAGGTTTCGATAAAAACATGTCTTGGACCGACCTTTACAGCCTTGTTGAAGAAACACTTGGGTGGGAGAAAGACGAAACCGAGATGGGGTTTCGGTTGGCTGCTGGTTATGACCCAAATGAACCACATAAGATACCTATCATCAAAAAGCTATTGTTAAAGAATTTGAAGACGAAGTTTGGAGGAACGTTCAAAAAGGAATTTGCAGGTGAGGTGATAGATGAAACAAGATCTAGGCGTATAGCCACAACGTATTTGTTGTATTCTCTTGGGACGAAATTCATGCCTGATAACTCGGGAAATAGGGTGAATATTCATTACCTACAATTGTTGAAGGATTTGAACAAGACCAAAGAGTATTCGTGGGGCACTGCCACCCTCTCATATTTACTTGACAGTCTAAGAAAGGCCTCGAGGGTTGGACCTACTGAAATTGCTGGGAATGTCGCACTTCTAATGGTAAGTTTGGTTACATTTTTATTATATGATAGTTTATTATATTTATTATTTGTAGTCATGTGCCAATTGTTTAAACTATTTTTTTTAGGCATGGGTGTATGACCACTTTCCGAGCCTGATACCTTCTACTGAATGGGAAGAAGATGATTATGGCCCTACAGGAAAGAAGTTCAAGTTCACTGGTAGACAACAAAGGAACAAAGAGGAGAAGCTCAATCGAGTGAGGCAGGAAATAAATGCTTTCACTGTTGAAGATGTTATCTTTGACCCTTATTTGAGGATCCAAGATGGCGTTGATGTTCGTCAGTTCACACAGACCGCAGGCTCCAAAGGACCATTGTATCATCCCACAGGTTACATTATGACCAACCTCGTCGAACTCTACACCAAATTGGTCATATTCAAGAAAGGGTTATCAAGGAAAACTTCAAATTATCCAAGGAAGGATCGGAGACAAAAGGACCCACCATTGTACTCAACTACCGCCCAACTCCGACGGTTGATGCTTGGGACAACCGCCATCAAGAAAGATACCAACTCGCAGCGGGAGAGGAAATGGCTTGTAACAAGACGAAAGAATCCGCTGATGATTACATTGATTGGTATTATCATTTTGGTCATCCACATGTGATCAATAATGATCTCGAGTCCCAGGTATATATTCAAAAGGATCGAGCACAAAGGAAGGTTGTCGAGGAGACCAAAGAGAAAAAGGGTCTATTTGGTTTGACTTGGAAGAAGCTATATTTCATGTCGGTACGTAACTTTGTTATCCTCATGACTTTGGATTTTAAAATTAATTTATATTATGAAATAATATCTTAACACTCTTTTTGATATGTGAATAGAAATAACGAGGACAAATAAGGAACATGCATGATCCAACCAAGACATAATTGTATGAGGGGTTGGTCATGGAAGAAAGAAGCTTAAAGAGGAGCAGAAACTCTCTTGGAGGTGCGAGTAGCCATAGTCAACCGTCACCTAGAAGCAAATAGACAAATTTTGAAGAGGAGGTGCACGGTGCGGGTACTAGCCAAAGAGGTGGTCGTGGTCGCGGTGGTCATCGTGATGGTCCTCGCACTCGTGGTGGTGTTAGCACCAACAAAAGAGGTCGTGGTGGTCGTCGTGATTAGTTATGGTTGTGTGTGTCATTCGATAGGAGAACACCCCCTTTTATTTCTTTTCTTTGTATGGTTAGTTATGAAACTGAACTTATGGAATTATGACGAACTAATAATTGTGTGTTAGTTATGGATTTTAGCTTATGGATATTATCTATTTAACTTATGGATATTATGACGAACTAATAGTTGTGTGTTAGTGTATGTTAGTTATGGAGTTGAAAACATACAGAGAAAATTACGGTTCATAACTAAAATTTAAAATGAACCGTAAATATAGTTACAGTTGGTAACGATTTTAGTTTACCAACCATAAATAACCCCGAAACCCAGAGTTTAGAAAGGTCAACAATTACGGTTCATAACTAAAATTCGAGATGAACCGTAAATGTAGTTACAGTCGGTAACCATTTTAGTTTACGAACCGTAAATAACCCTGGAACCCAGAGTTTACAGAGGTCACCAATTACGGTTAGTCTGGAATTTTTTTAACAAACCGTAACTGCGTAGCCAAATTATTTTGCAGAGTTACGGTTGGTAACCTTAGCCAACCAAGTAATCGTAACTCTGTAATTGAAATTTTTGCAGAGTTACGGTTCGTATGTTGTAACTTCATACCAACCGTAACTCTGCATAAATTTCAATTCCAGAGTTACGGTTCATCCCGAGATTCTAGTTACCAACCGTAACTCTTTTTCTTCAAAAAAAAAATGTTTTGCACTGACATGTCCTTGTTTGATTTGAAAATATAGCCGTTGAAACCTTCAATAACTTTATTTTCAAAAAATAGATCAGTTACATAGTACAAAAAAAAGTTATATATATATATATATATATATGCTTATCCACCTTACTTAGAAGTTACACCTCCACATGAATCATCTTCTACTAAACTACCTTAAACTAGATTATGGCTCAAGTTCCTGATTTTACCTTGGAAGAAGATTTATGTATTTGCCGCAACTATGTTCTATGCTATCCAAAATGAGGAGAAGAACGACATCGAGGTGGTTTTGTGAGTACAAGTTATTTGAGAACCATTTATGAAAATTTTTGTTCCGAAATAGGTAACCCTTATAACCGTGATGGAATTATGTTGTATGTTCGATATGGAGCTATTCGGGATAACGTTAAAGAATTTATGGCATTGGTTCGTATTATGGGTCAAATACGATTAAGGGGTGAAACTGACGCTGAAGTTTTAGAGAGCTTTATTAAAGAATGGAGACGATGGAAAAGGTCGAATTCAATACTTACCTCATTTCAACATCCTTAAAGACATACTTACCTCATTTCAACATCCTTAAATACTTCTATCGCACTCGTAAACCTGAATATTAGTATCCTTTTAAGTCGCATGAATGAATGAGTTGTAATATCATTTTATATTTGTAATGGTTTAATGGTTGTAATATTGGTTTAGTATTGAAGATGGTTTAGTAATGAAGATGGTTTAATGGTTGTAAACTTAATTTCTTAGTTTTTAGTTCTAGTTACGGTTCGTAACTAGATAATATTACCAACCATAAATAATCCTGAGAGATGAAATAAGTTTTTTATGTTAGTTACGGTCCGTAACTAGATTATCGTTACCAACCGTAAATAACCCTGAAAGCTGAAATAAGTTTTTTATGTGAGTTACGGTTCGTAATGGAATGAACATTACCAACCGTAAATAACCCAGAGAGCTGAAATTGTTATCAAATTAGCTCAACCTACTTGCATTTTTTGTTAACATTATAAATGGAATGAACATTATAACATTATAAATTGAACAAAATAGTTCATTCATAACGTGAATCAATTAGATATGATATTGTCACTTTTAATCACATCACATTTAGTCAAAATACCAAAATACAAAATAGAAAATGTAATTCGCCACCCTTCACAACATTTGACGCATCCTCATCATCAGTCATAACTATGAATTGGGTTGGCCTCGACAATAGTATGGCCTTCCATAATTCAATTCTTTCCTCAAATCGATTGCACCAAGTCTTGGGGAGTTGTCACAATTAAATCCCATCCAATGGAGGTAATGGGCTTCCTTCTTTCAATCGGAGGCCGATGTAATGATTTCCTTGCACGTGACCAATGGCAACTATTTTTGTTGTTGACAAATCTTCATAAAACGGTATTCTTGTTGGTGCAAATGTATGGCTCATTTCTATGGAGATTAAATGAGTGACGCAATTGAATGCGTTGGCGAGTAGTTGGCCACATATTAGCATGCACATCCAATATTCGCTTGTCAAACATTTATTGTCGATTAACTGCCTTTCCCATTCTTCAAAGCTCTCGTTTAACACCGCATCAGTTTCGTCTCTTTTAACTCTCATCATTGGCTTATAGAAGTCGCGGTAACCACGTAGTTCTAATAAGCATTTTTGCCTTACATAAGTAATTTGGTCACAACCACACTCTTTCACATCTTCAAAGGGTGCAAGTTGATCCACGAAGACCTGGTAACCACAATTCCCATCACCATGAACATCATCTGTGGCCTTGATATAATCACGAATAAAGTCGGGGGAAAAAAGATGGTAACTTTCATAGAGAATGTAATAGTTCCATTATCATATCTAGATGGTGGTTTAGGCACCCCTTTTATACGAATCGTCTCCTTCTCACCACTTGACGAAATTTTTTCAACCATCGGACTCTTTCTATTGTTCCTTGCTAATTGTTTAACACCAAATTTACCAACAAGTCTTTTTATTGAACTATCTTGGGAGGAAACCTCGTAACCGACATAGGAACCTTTACCTTTAACTCCATCATCTTTTTTTCCTCTTTATTTGCAACCATTTCTTTTAACAACAACTTTGCTTCTTTGCGGTTGTTTGGAGCGAAATACTGGACCTTTTCCTTTAACATAAATTTTGCTTGTTGCACTTTCTTGAGTAGGAAGCTCGATACATTTTTCTTGTACATTTGGACGGCTTGGTTATTCTTTATCCGCTTGACCTCTTTTTCGTTTTTTTCTACCTTGAACATCCTATTCCATCTCATCCTCCGCTTCATATTCCTTTCTCGACCATTCATAACCCGGAGGATCTCTTTTCTTTAATTCTCCTGCTAATTCCCTTGCTTTTTAATTTCCTGCGCACCTCTTTTTTTCCGTAGGAGGCCTCCCCTTTCTCTTCCCCTTTGGTGGTTCCTTGATATCACACCTAGTTTGTGGATATACGAAATTACTCAAGTTACTCAACCATATTTGCCTTTGGCCCCGGCTTAGTGTAGCATATTTCTTGGCTAGCACTTTTCCAATTTCGGTATCGGCAAACGTTCCTCCAAAATCTTGATCAACTATTGTTTCATGGAATGACATTTGTTGCCAAAAGGGATCAACATCTTGAATCGGGATCACTTTGTCTTGGTATGTGGCTATAACATGCTGACATGGGAGTCCCAAACTTGTTATGTTTGGACAAACACACTCTTCTTCATAATCTCCCAATTCAAAATGTTGTACTTCATACATTATCTTATCAATTGCGCGGTGCGAAAATTTAAATGTAATTCCCCTTAGCCATGAATTTGGTGTGTTTTTTGGCTTTTTTCAAAAGACACCGTAACTCTATCCTGATCACGACGGAAATACGCATCCATGGCTTTGAATACCGTAACTAACCCACCATTAGAACTATGAAGTTTTTTCTTCAACCGGTTGTGAGATGACTCCGTCGTACTTGTAGCTTGGTTGTCAAAGTGCATATATTGGTTAGTGAACTCCGCTACAAACTTCTCTTTGTGCAGATCCAACCAATTATCCAACAAATACTTCACAACACTTGGATAACTTCTTTTCCAATGAGCCATTAACATACGAGATCTATCCTCATATTCATCCACGGTGACAGAATGTTTCAAGGCTCCCCACTCCGATTTGAAACTATCCCATTTTAGTTCCGCCAACTTGTCATCCTTCTTAAATTTCTCTTTGGCTTCCTTTTGTTTTTCAACTGGTAGTTTCTTTATTCTCTCCATTTCGCTTTTTTTGGTTGGACGGACAATGCGCATGCACTTAGTTTCAATACTATTCCACAAGTGGAATGTGCAGAAAAGGTTATGAGCTTCCGGGGAAACCCTCTTTATTGTATTCAACAAAGCTTGTTCCTTGTCGGTAATAATCACCTTTGGAGTATATCCGTCTACGGAGAATAACTTCACTTGTTTTAGTGCCCACACATAGATCTCTTCGATCTGATTTTTCAAGAAGCAAAAACCAACACAAAAAGGAGCATTGGTAGAAGTTTGCCCGACAATGTTCAGCAACGGCATCTCAAACTTGTTGGTTTTGTATGTGCAATCCATTAGAAGCACTTGAAGAGAGCACCATGCCAACTTTACAAACTCAGGATGAGCCAATAAAATATGTTTTATTTGTCCTTTCTCATCTTCATCGTGGAAAACTGAGTAATTATGCTTCTCCCCCAAATGCCTTAATTGTTGCATTTCGTTCCTTTGTTCCCATTTATTATTCTTCAATTTTGTTCTTGTGTTGTAGATGTTAGCCAAAGTAGAAGCATTTTGTGGGTTTCTTTGCTTTAAGTGAGCGAGAATATCAATGGGCTTCATATGATTTTGGGTCATTGACTCTATGATCATCTTCTCTTCTTCAGTAAGGCGTCCATCATAAGGGTGTGTTAGCAAACTCTCCGGTATAAGGTGGTTATGTCTAACGCATACAACTTTCTCCAAAAACCACTTTTTTGCCGCGTTCCTTCTAAATTGAAGCTTGAATGGGGCATCGGGTCTTCTTAGTGAAAGTAGTATTCTTCCTCTTTGTCTTTGCTTCATGCACGATACCTTTTTTTGCGTGAATTTTATGTTCTCCACTACACTCGCAAACCATTTGAAAGCTATTGTCATTAGTGGAACCATTACAAACTATGATACACATAATCAACTTGCCTCGTTCTCTAGTCCACTGCTTTGCATCATATTTCTCCTCCCACGTCTCCTCGGTTAAATAGTGAAAGTTAGAACCTTCGGTGAGAACTTCATTTGCTAAAGGTTGTTCATCCATTAGGGGAGGTACATCCACGAGCTGGACAAAAATATACCCACACTAGTGTAAACGATGCAACAAAATGACAACATATATGGAGTTACGGTTGGTAACGAAAGCGGAGAAACGAACCGTACATAGGTTACGGTTCAAGACTATAATTCAATATGAACCGTACAGAACCTACGCTTGGTGTCAATCCTCTACTTACAAACCGTGAATATATCAAACATATCATAATTACACATTTCCAACCGTAGCAATAATTTGAAAACATACAGAGTAATTTACGGTTGGAAACTAAAATAAAAAATAAATCGTAAAAAGAGTCACGGTTGGTATCAATTTCCAGATTACCAACCGTAAATAGTGCAGTAAATACCGCCATGCACTTGATATGTTACGGTTGGTAACAACATAAACAACCGTAACTGAGTTACGGTTCATCTCGAGCAATTCGTTACCAACCGTAACTAGTATTACGATTGGGTTTTCCACAAATTTAACCAGTTACGGTTGGTAGTTCATCTTTTATGAACCGTAACTAAGATTTACGGTTGGTTACGAGAAAAATTCCAACCGTAATTAGCTCTGAAAATGTAAAAAATTTGAATTTTTATGTACTTTAGATAATTTTGAGCAACAAAAAGCTAATTGGGACTAATTTAGAAGTATACCTGGTCATCAGGCACTGGTTCTTCACTTTGTTGGTTAATTTCTTAAATTGATTGAGATTGACCTTCACTTTGGGTTAAAAAATCTCTACCATCTAACAAATACTCCATATTTGGATCTCCATCAAGAGGTATATGTAGTATTTGTTTTCTCTATCATATAGAGATTCACCCATCTCAAATTTGTCACTGGAATCACTCATTTTGGTTGAGTGAATCAAAATCTAGGGTTTCACAAATATCACAAAAGTTTTTCTTTTCTTCTCCTCTAAACGTTTTTTCTTTTAAACTCTAAAATCTGATTTTGTTTTGATTTAGAGTTAATATAAGTGAAACTTAATCATCAACACTAAACTAGATTATCAACACCAAACTATGTAAGAGCTAATTAGTCATTTTCAATTTTTTTTTGGATAAGGGGCACTTGAAATTACCATGTAATGACCCTTTTTGTCCTATTAGGTTCAGCCCCTCTAATAATTCCTTCATCCCCTATAACAAGTTACTTCTTTTAGCCGTGATTTTATTTTCTTAATGCCTTGGTGAGTCATTTTTATGGTGATAGTTTCTGTTAAGAGACTCGAGGCAATCAAAATTTTATGAGATTAAAAGGATATTTTAGAACGAAAAATATTTCATAGGGTTGGTATGATCTAGATTTGAGGCTTTGAGTTTGAGCCATCTGAGAATCCGAGATGCTATAAAATCAACTCCTCCTCCGTTAATTTATAAGTTTCCAACCGGCCCGGCCCCTAGGGATGATGATCTAGCAGATTACATTTGTGATCAGATATATTCAGATTGTATCTTCTCGATCAGAAAAAAGGCAGAAAATAGAGCGACATTGTTGTTTTGACCGTTGCGCCAAATACAGTCAGGACTCTTTGATTGACTCCAACGTTCTAATTTGTTCTGTATCTGCTAATCTTTTCAGCATTCCTGGATGAATTAGTTCAGAGTTAAAAAAAAAAAAATTAGTGAAAATATTAGAGGATGAAATCATGTCTATGCAAATCAACCATTTAGTTTATGAAAATTAATCATTTGCTCACCGTATGGATGAAATACAGATTGTCATTCTAAACATGTCAAAATAAAATTATGTATAAAATGGTAAAACGATCTACATACTTCACAAGAAACCGTGTTTTGGATCCATATCTCTACTAAGCTTGTTGTGGTATACAACTTCAGACCCACGATAATTTGAAAGATATTAAGTTTTTAAAATTTTTGATCTATTTTTAAAACAATGGCATTTTTGTAAATATATAAAAAATGAGGACAACTAAGTAATTTAGGGGATCTCCTACCAAAAAGAGCTCTTTTCTTTGTATTAGTAAGATAAAATAAATTATGGGTATCATTGAGTCGGATCATCGATTAGACAGAAAAGAAAGTAAATCAAAGAAGAAGAAGCGATTAACTTGGTTCGACACTAACGCCTACGTCCACGAAGAAACCCCTTAGGGTAAATTAGATTGATCTCCAGATATATGATTCTGGGATAGTTTTACAATTACATTGATATTGTTATTTATATGGATAATAACCTAAACCTAAACCTAGAAGATAAACAAACCGATCTTGACTAGGTAGAGCTTATCTAGTTTGAATAAAGGATTTACTATCTACATTACTTAAATCTTATAACTGACTTAGTCTTCTTTTATCTTCTCTTGATTCACAACTGCCTCGATCTCCTGGTGGGTAGGATACGTGGACACGGAGAATTTTGAAGTGTACAACTTGAACTTGAACAAACTTTGTACTTGAGGACAGATGCGCAGACACTCTTGGACAGCAACATCATGACGATTAGACGACAACACGAAAAGGAAAACAATAATAGCTGATGAAGGTTCATCCCATGGTCTTCAGACTTTTACTAGAAGTAAATAATTGTATCTCCATTGCAGTTTTTAATTTGAGAAACTGCATTACCACCTTGATGTATAAACCATGTCGTCACCAGTGAATCTCCATTGTACCAGACCTTTTATCCATATTTGATAATGTTGAGGTATAGCTTTGAACGATTGTAACAGTAAAATGGAACACAATCAGTGATGTGAAGACCACCATCTACGACACCCAAAATAAAGAAACAACACGATGGTCCTTAAGCAAAATCTGAAGAAACCAATTGTTTTTGTATGTGAATGCATAGATTGAAAAAAGCTTAATAATTAAATTGATCTTATTAGGCTTAAATGGATATTGTGTATCTAGCTATATTATAGATGGAAATAATGAGTAAACTTCCGCTCATATGTTCCAGAAAGCCCAAACCTTTATAGAAAAGACATCCATGATCCAACCTTAATAATCCTATAAAGACAGAGAAAAAGTAGAAAACATCTTTAGATAAAATGCCGAAACATGAAGATATTTTTGAAACTATGGAGACATTCAAAAATGGAATGATTTTGAACTCCAGGTATTGAATTTGACCCATCAAAAAATATAAAAATAAGTGAAGATAATATTACACCCTTGATGAATACTGAAGGTACCGTGAACAATTAAGGAAAACTGATCTGGCATACAAACAACTTGTAGTCTTAAATAATATGAATCGTCCGTATTGAGAAAGAGAAGGACGTTAAAGTTAATAGAGTTTTGATGAATGAAAACTAACTTCGGAAATATTATCGGAAAAGATAATGATCATTTTATCGGAAAAGATAATGATCATTTTATCGGAAAAGATAATGATCATTTGGGCAGGAAAATATTTTTCGTCAAAGTTAAAAAACAAATGACGACATACTTTCACATGAAGCAAAAATATTTCGGAGAAGAAACATTGTCGCATGATGTATGGTTTGACAGTGAGATCACTATAAAGAATATAAAAACATCAATGATTATGAGATGTAAAGCTAAAAAAAAAAGAGTTTGATGAAAATAAATAACAGATCGAATCAAATCTGTTTGACAACTCACATAATGAGTACTGATGATGCAAAAATTTGTTGTTGCAATGAAACAACTAATAAGTACTCTGGATGAATACTAGGTTTGCACCAAGGTTTGCGAGGAAGATTTATTGCCCCCTGGAGTTGGAGAAATCTCAAGTCTTTATGAGGCAAAACCTCAATGTAAACTTGTTTAACTGATAAACAAGAAATGATTAGAGAGACAAGCACATGGTGATATTTGATCATCCATGGAATATTACACACGTATTCACTGTTGATTTTTTGAGAACAAAAACACATGTGCAAGAGCATCTTTGATGAAAATTAATAAAGATGCTGAAAAAAGTAGAGACAATGATAAGATTGATTCGCATGGGTAAACCCAAATTTTGATACTCCCTCGACATGGAAGATCTGAACGTTCAAATTATATTGGGAGAATAGAAAGACATAAATCCTATCCAAAGTTTGATACCCAATTTTGATAACAGGGAAATTCAATTTTTGAACTTCCCTGTGATTCAAGATACTAACTCTAAGAAATATGGGTAGTAGAGAAAGAATGAGCACCAAATAAACATCTCATTAACTTCAATGTATGGATAAAAACATCAAACTTAAAACAAAAAATGTTGATAGGTGCGAAAACGAAGATTTTAATTTTATAGCGGAAGCAATATGAGTGGATCTCCCCGCTCTGATGCCATAATAAATTATGGGTATCATTGAGTCGGATCATCGATTAGACAGAAAGTAAATCAAAGAAGAAGAAACAATTAACATGGTTCGGCATTAACTCATACGTCCACGGAGAAACCCCGTTGGGTGAATTAGATTAGTTTCCAGACAAATGATTCTGGGATAGTTTTACAATTACATTGATATTGCTATTTATATGGATAATAGGAGAAACAATAAACCTAACCTAGAAGATAAACAAACCGATCTTGATTAGGTAGAGCTTATCTAGCTAGAATAAAGGATTTACTAGCTAGATTACATAAATCTTATAACTGACTTAGTCTTCTTTTATCTTCTCTTGATTCACAACCTCCTTGATCTCCTCAGTAGGTAGGATGTGTGTCATATATCCTAATAATTTAAATCAAAACACAAAATTTGTTGATGTAGAAATAGAATATGGAAGAACAGAATAAGGAGAACTCTTATTCAATAGAGATAAGTTACAAGTTACATAGGTTTAAGCCCCTATATATAGGCTATGAGGTAAACCCTGGGTACATCTATATGGGATGCACATACATGGGTTCGATGCCCTAAAACACTCCCCCTTGTGCGGTCCAATATTAATGCTTCATGTGTAGTGTTTCACATATAGTGCTTCAGACCTAGTTCTTCAAATGTAGTTTTCTCCTTGATAACCATCGTATCTAAGTCTATTTCCTCATTCAAACCTCGCCAGGAAAACCCAGAGGGACAAAACCTGAACTAAGGAAAAATAGTACAATATTAAGAAAACTTATAATAGAGCTGGACTCGCATATGTTGCCTTGTTAAAGCCTTGACAAGTCAAAAGAGTACAACGCAATGGTCCAGAAGTATCCTTTATACGTCTCGTGGGTAATTGGTGAAAACCCAATATTGATGTGTAATAGTAATATCACTACTACTAGTTGACTTGTGCTGAAAATCGTTGTGATACTCCTTTCTTTGTTGTGTTGATTCTGAAAGTGGTTTCTCTTGACAAACTATCATGTTTCATTTCTTTGATCCCGATATTGTTCAGTAATATCAATGTGATTTGCAGGTCTTCAACATCCAGCATGTACCTAGTGCATATGTTGTTGTCTCACTTAAAACCTTGTCAAGTAACAAAACTATTTGGATGAGGTTTCCACAGAATCTGGTATCCAATAGCGTCATCAGCATCTAACACATAAGTGTTTAGAATCTGAGTAGTAAAGTGATCTTGGAAAAGCTAGTTTATGATATCTTCATTCCATCTCGTAGGTTCCTGAAGAGTTAATTCCGCGACTTTGCTTATGTTTCCCAAAGAAATGTTGTCTTTCAGTTCAGGTATGCTATTGAGATGATTGTTAATCCACGGATCTTTTGTCCTTAACATCTTCTCCGCATTCAATGATGGCTTTCCAGGTATAAGAGCTTCTCGAGTTTGATGGGACTTCCCAAAATGAAATATGCCTGAAGTATTTGTCTTTCATGATTGCAACCAAAGTACAATTATGATCATCAATTAGTCTCCCAACCAACTTTGTGATTTGGGATCTATTGAGTTGGGTTAGTGATGTTCTTCCTAAACCACCATTTCCTTTCTCATAAAGAAATTTGTTCCAGTTTATAAAGTATGTCTTTCTTGTGTTGTGATTATGCCCCCACCAGAAGTTACAGATAATTATGTCAAATCTCGCGATAACCTTCTTTGGTAGTAGAGAGGTGGCCATGTAATACAGTGGGATCAAATCAAGAACATGTTTTATCAGCACCGTCTTTCATGCATAAATGCGGCATATCCTTTTCCATCCCGCAAGTTTGCTGAGAAACTTTTCTTCCAGAAAATTGAAAGATTTTATTATGCGGGATGACTTTAGAAGATGAAATCTTAGATATTTGTCACTACTCTTCATCTGAGTTACTCCAAAACTATCAACAACTTCACTTCTTCTTTTGCCTTTGACACCTTTACTGGAAAGAATTGACGATTTCTCAAGGTTTGCTTACTGACCAGACCATCTAGCATACACAGACAAAATATCTAGCAAACCCTGAATGGTTCTATCTGTTAGAGCATTCCTCGGTTGAACCCACCAAGCGTTGGTATGTCAAGTTTGGTTGTCATATTTTAGTGAACCAAAACTCATTTCAAGAGTCGCTTGATTATATGCTAGAGTCAACTTCGTATAGGTTAGCTAGAAAGTTACTAGGATATGAAACTTACAAGTATTACGTGAAGACTTGAAGAATGTGAAGAAGTAAAGAGCTACATCGACGACATCATCCTTCCTCTTGAGGTTAGTAATATTTGACTTGAACTGTTTCATTCCTAACGTATATTTCAAGTCGTGCATATTGAAAACATAACTGCGAAGCTGTGAATGATTATACTCTAGTTAGACATAGTATTAAGGAATTATAATACGAAGTATAACGTCTATCTTTTGAACTTCGTATCTAAGACATCGACATAATCGTATCAATGCTATTGTGATTATGTATGGGTATGGGTGAAGATTTCGTCCTAGGAAATAATGTTTTACATTCGTTTAAAGGAAGTAAATTCATGAACTTGTTTTGTGAATCGAAAGGGAAATCACTAGGATTATTGGTATTGTTATTCATTGCAAATCTTTGGATTACCAATATGTGTGTTTAGTATAACCGCTCATAACTTGTTTATGTATCTTGGTAAAACTATTTGCAATGCCTGACTTTTGTACTGGTATGACTTTTACTAGTGAAACCGATCTTAAGTAATTACCTGAGATGGTATGATCGATATTTTGTAATTGGTATGACCAACTCCAGACATTGGGTAACCGATCCTAGTAAGAGGTGCAACCGATCACAAGTATGTGGAATCGATCCTTGTAAGAGGTACAACAAGTCTTAGTAATTGGTAACCGATCCTAAGATTTGTGCAACCGATCACAAGTAAAATACCATAATAATGTGGTCACCGATCCTAGTACCTAGTTAACCAATTTTTGGAAAAACTAGTGTGACTGATCCTGGTACCCAGATGGAGGTAGAACCGAAACTTTGTGTTTTGGTAGAACCGTGAAACCCATAAATGGTGATTTGATAGGATAATCAATCACATAGTTCTTGGAAGTCAGATGAACCAATTCTAAACTCGTTTGGAAGTGTGGAAAATCGGTTCCAAGTTTGTAAATATGTGATAAGTGCATAATTCATATGATTTTAGTGTCCATTCCATACTTGCTTTAGTTATTATTCTTGCATATTTTCGTATTATTACTTTGGTTTTCTCTTATTTGTCTCTATTAGGTGAATCATCCAAACATGAGCTACAAAGTGCTTAAAAGAGATAATAATATAAGTATTCCAAGTATCCAAGCGCCCAAGTCCAAGAGAAGTGGAAGAAGTGCGACGAAAAGGAGCAAAACGCTCAAAATCAAGACACAGGCTAAAGACCGAGATTAACTCATTCAAATTAAGTATTTCTCATCACCATATTGAAGAGAATTTAAATAGGAAAAGAATGCAAAAATAATGAGGTCATTCCGAGTTCGGACGAAGAAGCTGTGGCCAAAACGAGCTTTTATTGAATACCGAAGACAGTAAAGTATTCAAACGGGTATGCATACTATAATTCCGAAAATTTCTGCTGGATTTTGTAGTATGCATCCGGGTACGCATACTTAGCCCCTTGGATTTGTGGTTTACGTACTTGTGAAGGACAAAACTCACGGTTATGGTCTTTCTTTCGTAATTTCTGGTCGGGTTCTTGAACCGAACTAGATACTTGATGGCCAAGCAATGTAAACCTATAAAAATAAGTATTAGGCCTTTCACATTGAATTGAATAATCTCATATCACAAGTTCTATATCAAAACCTAGGGTTTACCCCTTTAGGGGGAAACCACCATTATTCATCTTCTTTGTAATATGAGTAGCTAAATTCTTTGTTGATTAAGGATGAATTCAATGTTCTAAGCGTGAAGCTTTATTATTAATACAAATCTAATCATATTTTTATCATCATCGTTTTTCTTTACCATATCTAGGGTTTATGAGTGATTCTTAGATTGATTTGGGATGCATACTAAATTAGTCTATTGATTGTTCTATCGCTAGTAGAAGTTATGAGATAAGTAATCATCGATTAACTCTCTACACAAGTAGAAATCGTGAGACCTCGCAGAGGGATTCTGTGGAGCAATCGTGTGTGAAGACAACACCAACAAGTAAACCTTGATCTAAGAGTTTAACTACTGGGATCAACCTAAATTCACAAAGATTAAGGCGTTCGATTGGATTACACCTTGAGTGATCTACTACTTGGTGGTTCGTTGGATAGAATCTGGTAGTCGAGAACTTCCGTATCCAGTGATTGAAGGAGTTTTGGGGATAACGTTGATCTAGCTGTTATTCTACGGTTGGTGATGAATGGTTCTTACGGATAATAGATAAGTATTCTAATCCTGTTAATGCTTGGTAACGGCGAAGGATTCCTTGATCATCTCTTTTCTTCTTTATTGTCTTTATATTTATCCTATCAATTACACAACTCTCTGTGGGAACGATCTCTTACTACCGCTATATTACCAGTTAATTAGTGGTAAATATCTTTATTAATTTGTTGCATTAACGACACACATCAATATGAAAAAGGATTTACAAAGTAAAGATGTCGACATACTTTGAACATGTGCAATAATTCTTATCTTTTACTGTTCAAAGATATTACTTAATAACTAAAGGAGAATCTCGGATCGAAATAAATTGAGAATCTTTTAATTAAGGTTTTTAGTTTTTATATTCTTTTAATTTGCAGCAATTAAATGCACATCTTCAGAAAATAAAAATTAGTAATGTGCATTTACTAATTGGAGAATTTCTACTGAGATTTCGGTCAATATTTGGACAGTGCATTTCCAGGAATTATGAAAATCGATTTTGGCTTTATTGCATATCTTTGAGAATATTCGGTTTTGGAAATTCCTTGATGTCCAAACTTCCTTGGTCTATAAATACCGAAGTTTGCATTTTGAGCAAACTAATCCTCAGAGCCAGCAAAACTACCTAGTTGTGTTGGTACTGGTGGAGCCGTCTATTCGGAGAGGAAAGTACCCTAGCTAATTAGGCGAAATCTCTTACGGCCGCTCGTTTTAAAGACTTCTTTGGGATTGAGAATCTCTACGATACCGTTGGTGGGAAACTAGATAATTGTTATATTATAGTTTTCGGTTTGATTTGATTGACTAAAGGTTGTTGAACTTCGATTGCACCTCGTTTGTTTATGCCTGAGAATCTTCTCTTCTGATATAAGATTCACTCAAACTAGATCGAAGTATCGACGGGGATCTTTAGACTGTTTGTAGATCTAAAGACGTCTAGTGATAATCCAACGTTAACAGACTCCGTTCTGTGTGTGATTGATCACAAGAGATTCAAGTTGTTTGTGTGCAGGTGTTTATTGAAGATCTAAGAAGATTTGAAGACAAAGAAGATATTTGGGTTCATAATCTTTGGTGTGCACAAAACTTGATTGGCTGGAGGGATTCAACTATAATCAGTTTATCTTTGTGATAACCTTGATTGACTAGTTGTGTAGATCGACATCAATATATTGTCGTTGTGACTAAGAGTATTGATTGCAAAATCTAACCCCAACTACTTTGGTAGTTTTATTTTTAGATAGATCTCGGACCCGACAAGGGAGTTTATTAGTTAAACAGGAAGATACTTTGTCAAACTCATTGAAAATGCGGAGGTCTAACAACCACACCCAACAATTCGTTTGGCAATCTGAGAGGACTTACTCCAATACACTTTCTAGAGAATCGACTAGACAGTCTGACTCAATCTAAAATAAAGTATATCAAAGAGTTTAAATATCCTTAATGATAATATTTTTGAATGATGTTGTAGTAATGAGGTTCAAACTCTAGGACTTGTGAAGATTAAATTTAAAGATTTAATAAAATTATATACAAAAATATTAACAAAGTGGGCGAGAGGTAACCAAGACACTAGATTCCATTATGACGCAAGATTGAATGATACATATTTCAAAACTCTAATTATCTTTTAAGACTCTTATTTCTTAATTCACAAATAATCTGGAAAATTCTCAAAAATTAATTGTATCCCCTAAGCATAGATTATCTAAACAAAGCATAACCTATCTAATTGAATCACAACTAATGAAGAAATTTTTTGCAAACAATTAAAAACTCTGCAAAAGCAGTGATTGAGTGAATTATAAATTATAAATTAGAGAGAATAAATAATTACCAATTATTCATGCGTAAATAGCTTCCTCATTGCCTTGGTTGTGAGAGAATTAGCCGCTCATCATGTTGGAAAACCTCTCAAAGAATTTCATTGATGCTCAAAAATGGTTTACAAATGATGAGAATATGAGAAATACAATAAGATCGGGTTTGTAACAGTTATAAGTGTTACAAACCAGCTGTTACAGAAAACGACAGACAGAAAGTGCTGTAAACACTGTGCTGCGACCCTCGCCTCTGTGTCGCTGACACTGTTAAAAAACGACTGTCTATGCAGGTCCGTTCTTCGTGTTCTTCATGTTCATCAGCAGCAGCATCAGCAGCAGAAACCGAGTTTGGGAAAACTCAAATTTCTTCTTCTCTGGCTCTCCTCAGCCCCCCAGACTCTCGACACCACTTCTCTATGATCCCATCCACCTATTTATACTCCTTAGACTCATTTAATCACACCATGATTCTCAATATTCTTCATTGAACTCGGGCAGTAAAGAAAATATTTTGGGAATATTTTCTTCCCTGTTTTAGCTTCTCACGCGTTTCTACAGGTGAAAAATCTCCTCATTTATCTTTTTCAAGGTCCAAAGTGTTGCTAGAGTCATCATACATGAGCAGAACACGTTTAAATTCTCCAAAACTCATGTAATCCCGTGAACTGTCCCTCTCATGCACGTGCTGCCCTGATTTCTTCTCACGGATTTTTCTGCCAAATTTGATAGACCAAACACTTGTAATAGCTTTGTATATGTCCCAGGAACAATCCCATAAATTTTCAGCCATTTAGTCTCCCTATAACACCTCCAAATCCTTGATTGAAATCTGACAGTGAATAAAAATATTTTCCCGCCAATATTCTGTTCAAACGAAGGGGATGAAGGTGCCCCTTAACCAGATGCTTGGGTGCCAATAACAAATGGGTACTGTGGAAAAATTTGGGATACATATAGCCCTGGGTGCTGAAGATGAATTTGGGCTACACATAACCATGGGTGCCCCTTATCCAAATCTGGGATCCGTATAGCAAATGTTCTTCGGAGGTGTCCCGAGCAACTTTTCGAGACGAATTTTGCAACAATGTTTATTTCCAAAAAATACCTATAAACACACAAAACACCATAATAAGTACGAAATCGAGTACTAACAATATGAAACATTAAGGAAGAATTAGACACATAAATGCGTCTATCAAATACCCCCAAACTTATTATTTGCTAGTCCTCGAGAAAAACTAATAATAAGAAGATAAAACCGAGTTAATCTCGGGAGGGTTTACCAGAGGTGTACCCACAAAACCATGACTTCTACTTGGTCACAAGTATCCAAAGAGCTATGAGGACATACATATTCTCAACCTATCTCCAAGTAACTAGAATGCTAGAGAAATTAAAGGTGCCAGCTCTAAAGCTGACTAAAGAAAAGGGGAGACACATCCGCAACACTGCTAGATAAAGAGATATCCGCTACACAGCTAGATAAACATTGTAAGATGCGTCCGCTGCTTTACAGCTGGATAAGATTAGGAGAGAGATAAAGATGAGAGGGACATCTGCTACACAGCTGGACTCATTAAGTGTGATGAGTTAAACCAGTGCTGGAAAGATCTTGTGCCAGATTGAAAGCGGACTAACAAAGCAACCAAATGTATCTTTCTTCGACTCTCTCATAGTTCTCAGTAGAAACAACGTCTTCTTTGGTCTTCAACTGTTGATGATAAACTATCGAACCTCATGGAACCTTGACAATTAACTCTTCTCTTCGATTTCTTCCTTGACTTATAAATTTCTACTTCCCTTTGGCCTTATTGAACAAAACGTAACGATGATTTTTTTCATTTTTCATTTGTTTTTTTCATTTTTTTTTTTGGAAACAAAAATTACAAGACAACAATTTACATGGCCATGAGAGAAGGACTTTCAAAACTTGGATCTTCGCAACTTGTGATGTCTTGGTATCATGGATTCTAACAACTTATATCATTTGCTCTTATATCTTCAACTTTGATTTTTGAATTATTCTTTTCTATTGTTGCTTTTAAACCTAAAACGTCTTCAACTTTCTTCATAGATTTTGATGTCGCTCCGCTTGTTGATGATGATAAGTTTCTACTGAGAGAGAGTCGCAATCCAGTAACTAAGACTACATTGTGAGGTTGCTTTGTCTTTCTGGCATTTCCTGACCTACTTGCCTTTCCATCTTGTATGGTTAGGTCCATCACGGTTACCCTCTAAAAGGAACAAGTTCTCTCCTGAATTTCAAGGATCTCAATGTCTTTTTCTCTAATGTCTCAAAAGGTTGTTGTACCTAGCATTCTAATTTCTATCTTTTCGGTGAGAAACAATATGTAAACTTAGCTAACCGGATACCATGTGACCCTAGAAGTTTCAAAAGTGCAACTAAAAAATTCTTCCCCACCCCCAAACTTAAATCTAACATTGTCCTCGATGTTCTAAAGATAAAATTAAAAGCATGAACAAGGAGAAACTGTTACCACTTGAAGAAAAAGAGTTCAGGAAAGAAATTACCATGTTGCATGAGCATGGGTTACCTCCCAAGAAGTGATAAGTTTAAAATCTTCAGCCATACTTAGGAAAGGATTAGTCAACTCGAACTGTATAACAGTAGCCGGAATAACTATGGGTCTTCAAAACCAAATAGAGCTGACCAAAGGAAACTGCAGTAAACCAATAAAATGAACAAGACTGGCATGCCCTTACCTAGTTTCCTGATTAAGACAACTACATCTGATTGTGGTTCAGGTTCAGGTTCTATAAAAGGGTCTAAATATATTTCTTTAGGCTGCAACTCCTCAAAAGTGAGATCCGAATTATTAGGTCCTAGAGTCTGTAAAAACTCAAATAAAAATTTAGAAGCACATAATAATAACCTAAATAATTGAGGATCCTCTAAGTCAATCAGGTTTGACTTACAAAATTGACCACAGTGAGGGTAGTAGTCATTCTTAAGAAAATGTGTTGATTCTAATTTCCTAAAGCATTTAGGTTTAATCTCACAACTAAATATTCGACACATTTGAAATATAAACGTTCCCAAATTTGGAAGAAAACTATTTGGTGGGAAAACAAAGTCAATAAGGGTATCATAGCCTGGGCAAACCACATCAACCAGAGGATGGGTTTCTAATGACTGAACTTCTTTCTGTACATTATTAGGTTCGGGAAAACGTGTATGGAGATAATCTTGTACGATGGTTGAGGCACAAATGTCAAGCCCTACACGAGGGAACTTTCTAAGAGTTAAAATTAAAGCACAGGGAGAATAATAATCACCCCCAAACTCAGAGTTCTGGGTGTCTCTAGGTAGACTAACTACAATTTCCCTAATTTTTAGATCATCGGAATCCTGAAAATGGTCAATTGCTTCTGTTAGGTTATACTCGGGTGACGCATCCTCACTCATATTTAAAAGCTCTACGAGTTCATCTTCTTCGTCTAAGACTATTGTTTCTAAATCGCTATACTCTAAAACATTATTCTCAGAATAAAATCGTTCCTCTAAATCATTATCGGCTTTGTAAACATGAAATACTATATCGTCTAAAACGAGGGTATCTTTAGTCAAATCCTCGTCCTTTTGAATAGGTTAATAATTATTAAAATTATTTGGATTTGAAATAGAAATAATATTATCATTGTAAAGCTCAATTGGAGTATCCATTTCCCGATCACTATTCCTACATAAGTATGATTCTCCATCAACACTATCCTCATCATAATAACATGAAAAATATCGAACCTAATCAAAACAAGTAGTGCTACCAATTCTAACCTTGTTATCTTGATTATGTAAATAACTATCTTCATTCTCAAGGGTATTATTGGATACACTATATTGGCAATTCAAGTAATTTCGAGCAATTCTTTCGTTCGTCTCAGCTATCCGCTTGAGGTGGTCTTCTAAAGAAGGTTCACTCATTATTGTAGTTCTTTCGTCTATAATTATACTATATTTATCTCATCTAACTTACGCGTCGACTCATCTAACTTCCTGAGGGACTCTTCCAAAGGAGGAATAGGAACAGAGGGATCATAAAAAGGACTACTTTTCAATAGTTTGATTGTATCCTCTAGAGACGAAGAACTAGTACTATAATCTTCTTGCTCGTAAGACTGATGCATGTGTGGATAGTAATTGGGCTCACCAGGGTATGACTCATATCCTTCCAAAGGATGACGTTCCCAACCACTATTCCCAACATGGTCATAAAAAGGATGATGTCCATATTCAAATTCAGGTCGATAATCATTGTATTGGCTTATATCATACCAGTTCAACATTCTTAATTGCAAGGGAATTCTACACAATCACAAACAAGGCTGACTCGACCAAATCAAACCTATAAAATCTATCAAACAACAAGCATGATGGCTCCACTTAGATTGTTTCTATACCAGCTTCTAATCTTTCGAAAAGGAATTCGTTACAATCTGAGCAAACCTCTCTGGAATCAATCTGAGTTTATGTAAGTTGAATTGAGACGAGGGAAGCTGCGAGGATCTTTGATACCCAAGGTATCACCGGTATTATAAGGCGGCGCAGTCACGCATTCAACTCGCAGAAACCATCATGAACTTCAAAGTATGCTCAAAAGAGTAACCAATATTTTTCGAACGACTTTCCTATTAAGCTCGTTACCCTATAGGTCTCGTTCTAGTCAAAATTTTAAGCTTAGGTTCATGTTTGGTTTCGTTTTCCTAAGGCGGGCAAGAAGAAAACGGTGATGAAATCCGAGTCCTTATCTTAATTTGGCCAGGCCTTTCCCTTTACTAGGAAATTAAAAAAACCGTATTCAAATCCTCAACATATATTCACCTTAAAGAATACAATAAACCCGCTGACAGGGGATTGCGCGGGTGTTTCGAAAGCTTACCTCCCGTACCAGACGGGCGCAGAACCGCTGAAGTCGACTCGGGCCACGACTCCTATGTCATGCGCGAACCCGAGGGGCCGAGACGATATTGTAATCGTCGTCCTTCCCTGCAAATTTTTTTATATTTAATGTACCCTTCCTTAGGGTTTAAAAAAAAATAATTGTCCAAGTCCAAAGTCCAAATAAAGTGCAAAAGAAAAGAAATAAAAAAAAATAATTACAAAAAATAGAAGGTCTCTAAAAAAAAAAATTCTCTCTTTTTTTTTTTAATTTTTCTTTCGCTCTTTTTTTTTTCTTTGTCTTTTTCCTTCTCTTTTGGCTTTAAGCTTTGATTCCAAGTCTTTAGTATCCAACTTCAAACCTGTAATACAAAGACACACCCAAAGAAACGTAAAAAGAACAAATGAAATAATTAAAAAAAAAAAAGAAAACCTAAAAATTCTACCTAAGCACAGAACCGCGTCGGCGACGCCAAAATGATAATATTTTTGAATGATGTTGTAGTAATGAGGTTCAAACTCTCGGACTTGTGAAGATTAAATTTAAAGATTTAATAAAATTATATACAAAAATATTAACAAAGTGGGCGAGAGGTAACCAAGACACTAGATTCCACTATGACGCAAGATTGAATGATACATATTTCAAAACTCTAATTATCTTTTAAGACTCTTATTTCTTAATTCACAAATAATCTGGAAAATTCTCAAAAATTAATTGTATCCCCTAAGCATAGATTATCTAAACAAAGCATGACCTATCTAATTGAATCACAACTAATAAAGAAATTTTTTGCAAACAATTAAAAACTCTGCAAAAGCAGTGATTGAGAGAATTATAAATTATAAATTAGAGAGAATAAATAATTAGCAATTATTCATGCGTAAATAGCTTCCTCATTGCCTTGGTTGTGAGAGAATTAGCCGCTCATCATGTTGGAAAACCTCTCAAAGAATTTCATTGATGCTCAAAAATGGTTTACAAATGATGAGAATATGAGAAATACAATAAGACCGGGTTTGTAACAGTTATAAGTGTTACAAACCAGCTGTTACAGAAAACAACAGACAGAAAGTGTTGTAAACACTGTGCTGCGACCCTCGCCTCTGTGTCGCTGACACTGTTAAAAAACGACTGTCTATGCAGGTCCGTTCTTCGTGTTCTTCATGTTCATCAGCAGCAGCATCAACAGCAGAAACCGAGTTTGGGAAAACTCGAATTTCTTCTTCTCTGGCTCTCCTCAGCCCCCCAGACTCTCGACACCACTTCTCTATGATCCCATCCACCTATTTATACTCCTTAGACTCATTTAATCACGCCATGATTCTCAATATTCTTCATTGAACTCGGGCAGTAAAGAAAATATTTTGGGAATATTTTCTTCCCTGATTTAGCTTCTCACGCGTTTCTACAGCTGCAAAATCTCCTCATTTATCTTTTCAAGGTTCAAAGTGTTGTTAGAGTCATCATACATGAGCAGAACACGTTTAAATTCTCCAAAACTCATGTAATCCCGTGAACTGTCCCTCTCATGCACGTGCTGCCCTGATTTCTTCTCACGGATTTTTCAGCCAAATTTGATAGACCAAAACACTTGTAATAGCTTTGTATTGTCCCAGGAACAATCCCATAAATTTTCAGCCATTTAGTCTCCCCTATAACACCTCCAAATCCTTGATTGAAATCTGACAGTGAATAAAAATATTTTCCCACCAATATTCAGTTCAAACGAAGGGGATGAAGGTGCCCCTTAACCAGCTGCTTGGGTGCCAATAACAAATGGGTGCTGTGGACAAATTTGGGCTACATATTTCCCTGGGTGCTGAAGATGAATTTGGGCTACACATAACCATGGGTGCCCCTTATCCAAATCTGGGATCCGTATAGCAAATGTTCTCCGGAGGTGTCCCGAGCAACTCTTCGAGCCGAATTTTCCAACAATGTTTATTTCCAAAAAATACCTATAAACACACAAAACACCATAATAAGTACGACATCGAGTACTAACAATATGAAATATTGAGGACAAATTAGACACATAAATGCGTCTTTCACCTAACTCTTAATTCAATCCGCAATTAGCAAATAAAAATCAGCGAGCCCGATTGAATATAAGAGGAGTTACTTGAACGGTACGAAAGACCAATGTTCAAGTGTCAATCAATGTAAATCAACAACCAAAGGTTGGATATTCTAATTGATTGATTTTAACGCACAACCTGTGATATTTCAATTATATAACAAAATATAATGCGGAAAATAAATAACACAGACACCAGAATTTTGTTAACGAGGAAACTGCAAATGCAGAAAAACCCCGGGACCTAGTCCAGATTGAACACCACACTGTATTAAGCCGCTACAGACACTAGCCTACTACCAATTAACTTCGGACTGGATTGTAGTTGAACCCTAATCAATCTCACACTGGTTCAAGGTACAGTTGCGGCCCTTACGTCTCTGATCCCAGCAAGATACTACGCACTTAATTCCCTTAGCTAATCTCACCCACAACCAAGAGTTGTTATGACCCAAAGTTGAAGACTTGATAAACAAATCCGTCTCACACAGAAAAGTATATAGGATTGAATAAATCTGTCTCCCACAGAAATACCCAAGAGTTTTTTGTTCCTTCTTTTGATAAATCAAGGTGAACATGAACCAATTGATAAACCGGTCTTATATTTCGGAAGAACATCTTAGTATTATCAATCACCTCACAATAATCTTAATCGACTAGCGAAACAAGATATTGTGGAATCACAAACGATGATACGAAAGATATTGTGACTACTTTTTATCTTTCCCATCGAAGATATAAAATCTCAAGACAATTTTACAATTGTACTCGTACGATAGAAACAACAAGATCAGATCACACAACTACAAGAGAAGTAGTTTCGTTCTGGCTTCACAATCCCAATGAAGTCTTTTAGTCGTTAACCTACAGGGTCTCGAGAAGAAACCTAAGGTTAAAGGAGAATCGACTCTAGCAATACAACTAGTATCACACGGGAGGTGTTGGGATTAGGTTTCACAGTTGTTAGAGTTCTCCTTTATATAGTTCTCAAATCATGGTTTGCAATCTAAGTTACCTTGGTAACAAAGCATTCAATTTTCGCCGTTAGATGAAAAACCTGATTCAACCAAGCTAATATCTTTCAACCGTTAGATCGAACTTAGCTTGTTACACACAAATGAAATGTACCCTCATTTAGGTTTATGTAACCGTACCTAAACGTGTACACCATGTTGGTTCACAAATAGTGAACCGAGGTTAGCCATATGTTTACTCTCATATTAACCTTATTCATCTTAACCATAACTAGTTAAAATGACTTCAAATGAAACTAGTTAATAAGTTGTTAAATTGCATAGAAGACACAATCGAAACAAAATCGGTTTGATTCACTTGAATCAATCATGAACATTATAGCCACGGTTTGCAAAGATTGCATTCCTTATGATTTAAATGTTTAAGTTCACAAACAGACCGATTTGATAAAATAACCAGCTTAAGTATGCGTATGGGTATGCGTACTTAAGCAACCGGATTTTGAGTTTGTTAAGTTTCCAAACTCAACATAAATTTTCGGTTTGAAAACTTCCGCCAGTATGCGTACGGGTACGCATACTTAAGGTGACTAGTTTAGGAGTTTGTAATTCCCAAACCAGCAGATATTTTTGGTTCGAAAACTCCCTCCAGTATGCGTACGGGTATGCATACTTAAGGTGACTAGTTTAATAGTTTGTAATTCCCAAACCCAGTAGAAATTTTCGGTTCGAAAACTTCTACCAGTATGCGTACAGGTATGCATACTTATCTTGTCTCCTTCACCAATTTGGTATACACACATATGCATACACTTGGCTCCCGGTTTATGGATTTATACACTAATGAGCAAACACACTATATATGCTTATATCCAAATATTGTTACATTATAAACTCTACATTCCAATCATTGAAACATTCTTAGAGGATGACAATAGCCATTTTCACACACTATTAGCATCAAAGCAATTTTCAAATTATTGGAATGTCAACATGAATTTCGTCAAGAGTAAAAATGAACATGGCTAAAGCGAAAGCTTGCCAACACATATTTAGAGAAATATGTAAGCGAGATATACTCAGCTCGAAATCTCAAATGTGTATAGTTGAAAACTACATCGTAAATACGACTTATGTCTCAATATAGGAGATATAGTAGAAATAGACTTTCCTAGTGATAGTTGAGTTTAAGTCTCCACATACCTTTTTGTCGATGAAGTTCCACAAGCTCCCCTTAGTAGTTCCTTCGTCTTCAAATGATGAACGCCGAGAAATCTAAGCTCAACTACACTATCAATGTCCTAGTCCGAGACATCTATAAATAGGCTAGAAATCAAGACTTATAGTTTTGATCACTAACATTGACAAACATGTTTGAGATAGCAATGCATGCGAGTTCGACCGAGCAATGCTCTAACACTCATATCACGTTATTTGAAAAGAGTTGTTGCCGAACAGATTTGTTGTTCCTTTACTGTTTGGAATACGAACCAAAGGAATTGTTCCAAGTGCGTTACTTATTACAAGTTGGAGGCGCAGGGATACTGAGGGAACTAGGTGAACTGTAGGTTTAGTTGCTTGGTCTCAACTATACGAAGTTGGTTTGATTTTGTATAACGGCTTAATTATGAGAGTATTCAATTCTGGACAAGGTCCCGGGGTTTTTCTGCATTTGCGGTTTCCTTATTAACCAAAATCTTGTTGTGTCATTTACTTTTTTTTTCCGGAAATTATAATTATCTTTATTATAATTTAAATTAAATTACACAAACGTTAATCCCTAATTACTTGATAGCAATCTTATAGTGTTTGGTTAAGTCCGAACCTATTATCAAGTAATCATACTTCATTGTTGTATTGTATCGATCTTGTATCCATAGTTAATCACGCAAGTTATCTTGTTGTCGTATTGTCTCGTATCCATAGACGATCACACGAAGTGTGAACCGATTCGTTGTATCGTCTCGACTCAGTCCATAGACAATCACTTTAGGAGAAAGGACTTATAGGTGGAAAAGTTTTAGATTGAGGTATACTTGGGTACCCTCGTCTTTTCAATTGGTATCAGAGCAGGCAAACAATAAAGGATCTAATAATTTGTGCTTGGTGCGATCCGTCCTATAAGAAATGAACTCGAGTTCTCATGAATCGACTTCAATTAACGTACCACCAAGATTTGACGGAACAAACTATCTATGGTGGAAATCTGCTATGAGATATTTTCTTCAATCACGAGATTTTAATACATGGCTATTAGTCGTCGATGGTTATAATCGCCCGAAATTAGAAAATTCGGAAACTGAGTTTAAACACTTAGTGGATTATTCAAACGAAGAAAAGGCTTTTGCTAAGCAGAATTCAGATGGTTTGAATGCAATTGTACATGCTGTTAGTCATGATCTACAACATCATGTATCAACATGTCAAACTTCGAAAGAAGCTTGGGATAATCTTCAGATCATATTCGAAAGAAACACATCAGAGAAAGAATCTAGACTTCAAACTCTTACTTCCGATTGGTAAAACCTTTGAACGGATGACAACGACACTTTTGAAGATTTTCATATTAAACTCTCTGAGATAATTAATGCTTCTTTCTCACTTGGAAAAACTATTTCTGAAAAGGATATAATATGCAAAATTCTCAGATTGTTGCCATCTAGATACGAATCTAAGAAGCATGCAATCATAGAAGCAAATGATCTTTCAACACTCTCACGAAGCACACTCGTTGGAAAGTTAAAGATCTTTGATCATGAATCACAGTCTATTCAAAGTAAAGGAATTGCTTTCAAAGCTGTAAAAATTCCAAAAGCTCCAATGGAGAAGAATGTACATATGAATGATTCAGATGAACAGACTGCAGAAATTTCTGATGATGAAATTGAACAATCATTATCATTGATCACTAGACAGTTTCGAGATCTCTTGAAGAAAAGAAATAAGAGATTCATAAAAGATACTTATCGATATTCTCGTCCACATAATCGTGTTCCTGTCAAGAAAGATCAGGAAAAAGATGATGAATATCAGCCTCAGTTCTTTAAGTGTAAAGGGTTAATTTGGTCATATGGCTAAAGACTGTCCCAATCTTAAGAAATACACTGGAAGCAAGGCACTGGTTGTAACTCTTGATGAGTCCTCTGATTCATATAACTCTGAAGAAGAGGAAACAACTAGTATTGCATCAGTTGTCAATCTTATTCCTTCCTCCTCCGTTAGTGATTTAACCATTTTAAAAATGAACATGTCTTCCGATATTATTAAATCATCTAATGATAAAGGGAAAAATAAGACAAGATGCAAAAACTGTCTCAAAAACAGAATTGCTAAAAGTTGCAAAGGCAACCGAAGTCAATCTCAAGATACTTCGTTAGTTCGAGGTAACAAAAAGGGACTCTTTCATACAATACTAGATCCAGAACACTCTGGTTGTTCAAAATTCCATAATGAGAGAAAATCTCATATTAATACCACCTGGTCGGTATTAGCATTCTTTCCTCACCTAGTGTGCCAAATGTAGTGAGGAAGAAGAAAGATCAAGGCACTTACGTGTAGATTATGGGAATAAAATCTAGTAATTGAAAATATTTGAGATATTCGTATTTATAGGAATATTATGTTTTCGGAAGTATGAAAATTATAAAAAGATCCTTCTCTTTCTTTGGTCATCCCTTGTCCGAACTATGAGTCTGGATCCAATGTCTTCTCTTGATAAGATGCTAGATCAGAAAGATCACTTTAAGAATAAGTCTGCATCTTCTCTTGATATAGAGAAATCAAAGAGAAAAATCAAAAAGAGAGATTAGCTTAGAAAGAAGGAAATAGAGAATATGTTGAATAAAGATCAGTGTATTAAAGCATTGACACACTTCTGTGTTCAATCAAAGACATAATCACATGTTCTTGCAGAATCCTTCACGAAAATTTCTCAACTGCAAGAAATTATGGTGAAACAACAAGGTTATCTACTTGAAGAATTTCACAAGCTGAAGACTGAAAGTAATAATCTACCTTCCTCTAGCATTGAGATGAAGGATAATCCAGGAAAATAGACATCAGTTTTTGATTTCTTTCAATAATTGTATAAGGTCTATTTTGAATCTATCTGTTATTTATGAATAAAATTATTATTTTATAAATTTTCTTGTGATAGTTTTTCGATTACATAGTTTGTGCTTGGATGCTTTATATTGTTTCTATGAATGTTTGATTTCGGTTTTCATAACCTTAATATTTGATCTCATATTGTGTGAACCATTATGGTTTGGGTGACTTTTTGATTTGGCGGGATTGAGTTCTATCCCATGTTGGTAGGCTTTATCAAAGGATCATAAGGGGTTCCGATTGAAACTAATATGTAAAAAAGTCATAATATGTTGAATTGTTTTTGGTTTAGCATAAAAGCATATGTGTTTTGGGGTTTCAACTTTTGCATCGCATTAGTTAAAACCGATTTTCAACCTTTCTCTGGTAAAGGTTGCTCTTTGTTGTTGTTCTTTTGTTTTGGCGGGAGGATGACAACATAACGGGGGAGAGTTCTACGTGAACTTGCGCTTAATGATATATCTTTATGGGGTGAAGAGGATGCGGAACTTGAGGTAACTAATTTTTTAGTTAATCGTTTTCCTGTTCAATAAAAGACTGATTTTATTGCACATATTTTGCTTTTGCTTAACAAAATTTCGGTACAATTGATGTTTATTCCATTATTTGTTTATGGATGTGTGTGTGTGATTCAATTGTTTCCGGTTAAGAAATACTATTATTATCTTTCCTTATTGTTTGATATCAATTGTTTAGGCTTACAAAATTTTGGTGCAATTGTGGTGCTTTAATGTCTATGTTTGTTTCAATTGCTTCCGGTTAAGATAAATAATTATGCAAGTTAATTTATTTTATTTGTATGAATTGTTTATGGCTTAACAAAAAGGTTTTCGGGATCAATTGTTTAGTCCAATTCGATTCCGGATAAGAGAAACTAATTTATTTTTTATCTTAGTTAGACTTATCAAAGTGAAGGATTCGGTTATTCAAGTCTAATCGAATGCCTTAACAAGAAATACTAGTTAACTAACCTAGTACTTGTCTTGTTTAAAGTGAAAGGTCTAAGTTATTATTTGAATAATTAGAACCTGATGAGAAAAATAAATTTAATTCTGATCTTTATTTTGGTCTTATCAAACAAGCGATTGTATTTGTACAATCGGTTTAGCAAAAGAATTAAGGTGCTTAGTCAGTTTATGATTTGCTAAACTATTAGGGAAAATTGCTTCGAGCAATTGTTTCCTTGATAACATATAAAAAAAAATTACTTTGTAGTTTCAGTTTTGATATTGGTTATCTAAAATGGTGTGTGGAACCCTCGTGCTTAACTCTTATATGTTTTGCAAGTCTTTTAAGATTTATAAGATCCTTTCGGTTTGTCCTTTATTTGCTCATACCTTTGTCATTTTGTGACAAAAATAGGGAGAAATATATGGAGTAAACAAGTGATTTGGTATCACTAAGGAAAGGACAATGGTGCTTAAACGTTATATCTAACGAAAGAGTAAATCATAGACTAAGGGGGAGTAACATATCATATTGATACTTGTGGTTATCTCAACTACAAAGGGAATAACAAAGACGTGCAGATTGAAAATCTACATATCTTACCTTTAGGGGGAGTATTAGATTTGTTATTATAATGTCAACAACGACATTTAAGGATTGAATTTATGCAGGTTATTGTGCTTTTGAAATTTGGAATCAAGAGTATGTATAATGAATTCTTGTAATTTGTTTATCCATATGATGTAAGAGTTTTATCACTAAAATTGACAAAGGGGGAGATTGTTAGAGCATTGCTCGGTTGAACCCACCAAGCATTGGTATGTCAAGTTTGTTTGTCATATTTTAGTGAACCAAAACTCATTTAAAGAGTCGCTTAATTATATGCTAGAGTCAACTTCGTATAGGTTAGCTAGAAAGTTACTAGGATATGAAACTTACAAGTATTACGTGAAGACTTGAAGAATGTGAAGAACTAAAGAGCTACATCGACGACATCATCCTTCCTCTTGAGGTTAGTAATATTTGACTTGAAATGTTTCATTCCTAACGTATATTTCAAGTCATGCATATTGAATACATAACTGCGAAGCTGTGAATGATTACACTCTAGTTAGACATAGTATTAAGGAATTATAATACGAAGTATAACGTCTATCTTTTGAAATTCGTATATAAGACATCGACATAATCGAATGAATGCTATTGTAATTATGTATTGGTATGGGTGAAGATTTCGTCCTAGGAAACAATGTTTTACATTCGTTTAAAGGAAGTAAATTCATGAACTTGTTTTGTGAATCGAAAGAGAAATCGCTACGCTTATTGGTATGATTATTCATTGCAAATCTTTGGATTACCAATATGTGTGTTTAGTATAACCACTCATAATTTGTTTATGTATCTTGGAAAAACTATTTACAATGCCTGACTTTTGTATTGGTATGACCTTTATTAGTGAAACTGATCTTAAGTAATTACCTGAGATGGTATGATCGATATTTTGTAATTGGTATGACCAACTCCAGACATTGGGTAACCGATCATAGTAAGAGGTGCAACCGATCACAAGTATGTGGGATCGATCCTTGTAAGAGGTACAACATGTTTTAGTAATTGGTAACCGATCCTATGATTTGTGCAACCGATCACAAGTAAAATACCATAATAATGTGGTAATCGATCCTAGTACCTATTCAACCAATTTTTGGAAAAACTAGTGTGACCGATCCTAGTATCCACATGGAGGTAGAACCGAAACTTTGTGTTTTGGTAGAACCGTGAAACCCATAAATGATGATTTGATAGGATAATCAATCACATAGTTCTTGGAAGTCAGATGAACCAATTGTAAACTCATTTGGAAGTGTGGTAAATCGGTTCCAAGTTTGTAAATATGAAAAAGGATTTACAAAGTAAAGATGTCGAAATACTTTGAACATGTGCAGTAATTCTTATCTTTTATTGTTCAAAGATATTCCTTAATAACTAAAGGAGAATCCCAGATCGAAATAAATTCAGAATCTTTTAATTAAGGTTTTTAGTTTTTATATGCTTTTAATTTCCAGCAATTAAATACATGTCTTTAGAAAATAAAAATTAGTAATGTGCATTTACTAATTGGAGATTTTCTACTGAGATTTCGATCAATATTTGGACAGTACATTTCCAGGAATTATGAAAACCGATTTTGGCTTTATTGCATATCTTTGAGAATATTCGGTTTTGGAAATTCTTTGGTGTCCAAACTTGATTGGTCTATAAATACTGAAGTTTGCATTTTGAGCAAATTAATCTTCAGAGCCAGAAAAACTACCTAGTTGTGTTGTTACTGGTGGAGTCGTCTATTCGGAGAGGAAAGTACCCTAGATAATTAGGCGAAATCTCTTACGACCGCTCGTTTTAAATACTTGTTTGAGATTGAGAATCTCTACGAGTACCGTTGGTGGGAAACTAGATAATTGCAGTATTATTAGTTTTCGATTTTATTTGATTGATTAAAGGTTGTTGAACTTTGATTGCGCCTAGTTTGTTTATGCCTGAGAATCTTCTCTTCTGATATAAGATTCACTCAAACTAGATAGAAGTATCGACGGGTATCTTTAGACTGTTTGTAGATCTAAAGACGTCTTGTGATAATCCAACGTTAACAGACTCCGTTCCGTGCGTGATTGATCACAAGAGATTTAAGTTGTTTGTGTGCAGGTGTTTATTGAAGAACTAAGAAGATTTGAAGACAAAGAAGATATTTGGGTTCATAATCTTTGGTGTGCACAAAACTTGATCGGCTGGAGGGATTCAATTATAATCGGTTTATCTTTTTGATAACCTTGATTGATTAGTTATGTAGATCGGCATCAATATGTTGTCTTTGTGACTAAGAGTATTGATTGCAAAATCTAAACCCAACTACTTTGGCAGTTGTAGTTTTAGATAGATCTCGGACCCGACAAAGGAGTTTATTAGTTAAACAGGAAGAGCCTTTGTCAAACTCATATCACGTTGTTTGAAAAGAGTTGTTACCGAACAGATTTGTTTTTCCTTTACTATTTGGAATACGAACCAAAGGAATTGTTCCAAGTGCGTGACTTATTACAAGTTGGAGGCGCAGGGATACCGAGGGAACTAGGTGAACTATAGGTTTAGTTGCTTGGTCTCAACTATACGAAATTGGTTTGATTTTGTATAGAGGCTTAATTATGAGAGTATTCAATTCTGGACAAGGTCCTGGGGTTTTTCTGCATTTGCGGTTTCCTCGTTAACAAAGTCTTGATGTGTCATTTACTATTATTTTCCGCAATTATAATTGTCTTTATTATAATTTAAAGTAAATTACACAAACTTTAATTCCTAATTACTTGATAGCAATCCTATAGTGTTTGGTTAAGTCCGAACCTATTATCAAGTAATCATACTTCGTTGTTGTATTGTCTCGATCTTGTATCCATGGTCAATCACGCAAGTTATCTTGTTGTCGTATTGTCTCGATCTTGTATCCATAGATGATCACATGAAGTGTGAACTGATTCGTTGTATTGTATCGACTCAGTCCATAGACAATCACTTTCGGAGAAAGGACTTATAGGTGGAAAAGTTTTAGATTGAGGTATATTTGGGTACCCTCGTATTTTCACTATCGTCAATGGTACCGAAGAAGAATAAACCATCAACGAACATAAGATGAGATATTGATGAGGCCCACCTGTTAACTCTATGCCATTGTAGATGCAGTTTGCTTCCATTTTTCTTACCAACCATGATAACCGTTGAGCGCAAAGAATGAAAAGGTAAGGTGAGAGAGGACATCCCTGTCTTATCCCTCTCCCACTCGCAAAGTGACCCTCAGTGGCACCATTTACTATGATAGAGAAAGTAGTTGTTGTTACACAATTCATGATAAGATTGTAAGTGTCACCATTTATGCCATAAGCTCTAAGATACTGACATAAGAAAGCCCAAGAGACTTTATCATAAGCTTTACTTATATCAATTTAAAGTGCAAAAGCACCTAGGACAGAATTTGATGGACTCATAGAAGGAATTAGTTCCCTGGCCGTTAAAATGTTATCAAGAATTAATCTTCTCGGCAAAAAAGGCATACTGAGATCTATCAACAAGATTATCAAGCATAGGCTTTAGTCTTTGGGCAGTGATTTTGACCACAATCTTATAAATAATATTACATAATGTGATGGGTTTATACTCAACAGGTCTCAAGGGATTTTTAACTTAAGGTATGAGGACTAAATTCATATGATTCAGACCACTTGTGATACTAGAAGAGGAAAAACAGTGTTTAACAAGAGAAATTACCTCAGTTCCAACTTTGTCCCAGCATTTTTTGTAAAATATAGGAGGCATACCATCCGGTCCCGACGATTTGAGTGATCCCATACTCTTAAGAACTTTCCATATTTCTTTCCGAGTTGGAATTTAATTTAAGGCTTTGTTGTCATTTTCATTAATCTTGTGGTCAGAACTTAAGTTGATAGCAACCATGTGGTCTTGAGAGTCCTTCTTGAAATTGTTGGAGAAATGATGTATGAGAGCATCTTCGAAATATTATCATGACCGGAGACCTAATTGTTGTTATTGTCTGGACCGAACAAAAAATCTTGTTTGGACCGACTCATACGGTGAGTAGTTACTGCTCCAAATTAAATTAGTTAGGCCTAATTTGGCCCAAAATGGCTACTCTAAAACATACAACTATTTCAAGTTCTTCTACTCCTCTTAAAGTAGTATTGGATGGTGAAGATTATACGATGCATTTTTCACCGTCCTAGTTTATTTATTTTTTCTTTTTTAATGCATATTTCTTAAGAATTACATAGCAGGCAAGCAAGCAAGCAACAAGCTGCGCCGCAAGCCCTTTTTGAATCGCAAAACGTATCCTTTTAAAAACAAATTCTCTCGAACCAGAGATCATGACATTACTGTGCATGACTTTCTGGACTCTCTTGAGAATTCCAACCACCTCTGGAGTCAAGTAACCAAAAGTATCAAAAGTAAATGGGATAAAAACATGTCCATTATAAATACATGCTTTCTCATGCTTCCCTATCTTACCTGAGGCATCCCTCAGTGATTCTTGTCCAACTGTAAATGTGTCATGTACAATGCCTACTAACGGAGAAACCCCATTGAGGTCAACACATGTGTGTTTTGCATTAGCCCACCCAAAAATAAGAATGTCTGCTGGCATGAGTGTTGAGCTCCCCTCCAGTGGGTCTGTCAAAAAGTTGACAACCGCTTCTTTCTTTGCTGAAATACCAGCTCTCCATAATATATCATATAAAGTATCTATCACATGATCATGTCTATATTTAAACCCAGGATCTACCTTACAATGAACTGCATGTTCCCCATACGTGTCTAAGCATCCCGTGATACAAGCAGGACATCGTGAATCCGAAGGGTATAGAAGAATCATTAACCTGTATTTTAGAATGGACCGATACTCCAAGGGTGACATCTTCTTCTCGATCAGAATAGCGAGAAGGAAGTCCTGGGCATGCGCTGCTTGCAGGCAACCAAAGACCGCTTTCTGTCTGTCCCGGTAACTCGTAAACTCTATCCATGTTTTTAACCACTTTACCAAAAAGAGCACTCGCCAGGTAACCTTGTGCTTTAAGGGGGGCGGTGTCTTTATTGGTGAAGCTACTAAAGTCATATCAAGAAGAGTTACTTGTAATGCCTTCAAAGCCTTATGAAAATTTGCCATCCATGCCTTCTACTCCACTACCCCTTAATATGTGATCTTGTAACCCCCAAGATTGCACACGTGATGCTAAAGAGGCATATTGTGATGCCTCCTTAGCAGTGTATAAACCAAGGCCTCCATATCTAATAGGTAGGGTGGATAGCCTCCATGTAACTCCAAAAATAACGGACCCCCACAAAACACAATTCCCTCTATCACTTCTCCCAAGCCTCTATCAAAAATATCTACCGCCTCTATAGTGTATTCTGGGCGGCAAATACGAATCCAAAAAAGCAGCTTGGAGAAGCCCATACATGCATGTAGGAGTAAAAATTCGCTCTGAGGATCGATCGTTGATCTTGGATAAAACTTGCATCATATATATTGCCTTCTCTGCTCTCCTAATGGCAAGTCCCTTCACAAACCCATCATCAAGGCTGACCGCACCGCCCAAAAGTTTGACCCTATTACCTGGCCTTGAGATTCCAGCAGGATCCTTTGTCTTCCGTCCATCATAAGAGGGCCAAAAATTTATGTTTTCTTAATATTCAATATAAGTCCCAGCTCGGGCCCTTCCGTCTGGACAACGGTGAGTGCCTTTGCCACTTCTGTTGTGTCACCAATAACAGTACCATCATCAAGATACCAAGCATGTAAGGATAATGTGCACTGTTCATTTATCTTTGTTATAAGATGATGAACCACCAAAGAAAACAACAATGGACCTAAAGGGTCACCTTGTTGCACCCCTGTAGATGAATAAATATGATATTCTCCCGTATATAGTCTTGCAGGTTGACCATACAAGTATTATACCCATGCCGATATAGATGGACATATCTTACACACCTCAAGAAGCATGGTTGTTCGGTTAACTAGATTAAAAACATTGGTGAAGTCTACAGTTAACATAGTAAGGATGGCATTTGTATGGTGTTTACTGACAAAAACCTGTTCACAGCGTGTAGGATTTCCTCCACACCTCCTGAAACACCCACCCCAAACTAAAAGTCATGGAAGTAAGATGCCATGTCTTTGCCAACCCTCTTCATTGCTACTTTGGACACAAGATGACGCCAAATTGTCCCAATAACAATAGGACGGATGTTTTTTTCCGGTTTTAGGAGAGGTGTTAAAGGTGCTGATGCAACGAACTCCGCAAGGTTAAGTGGGCATCTGCCACTCAGCCACGAATTCACAACCACTTTTATTGTCGTGACTAAGTCAGCAGCAACATGGGAAGCTTCCCAATAAAAAGCATCCAACAAATGTTGTGCCCGAAAATCATCCCTTCCGCACGAAGTTCCCTTATGGAACGATTTAATACAACTTATAATGGTTCCCTCTTCAGCTAGTAAGGGTGTCTCATGCAGCGGGATAGTTGGTTTCCGCGGAGGGGGCATGATCAGATGTTTATCTTCAAGTGCTTTCCTTGTATCCACATTGTTTGGCGCTACCCCCGATGAACCAATGGCTTTAACTGCAGCTGTGGAGTGCCCATCTGCTATTTTACACAAACAGGTTGAAACATTAGTACCCAGCTTATTTTCTGCCTCTGTATCATCATCAATCATAACACTCCCAGTTTGCGGTACTTGTAGAACATATCTAACAAGCTTATGTGCTCCACCGGTTTCACCCAAGTTGCAAGTTCTCTAAGGATTTGTTTCTGCTGCATTACCTTACAATTTTGAGACTTGCTCTTTGCTCTACTCTTAGGTCTGGAAACTCGCAGCGTTCAACAACAATCTAACCCAATTTCTGATCGATTTAGTTTCTGCGGCAACTTTCAGGAGTGCTGCCTTTAGAGCGTGGGAAAATGCCAGTCTACACCCTCTTGGAATCCTCTTCACAGTGAACATAGGAGCTTGAAAAACTGCATCCACTGTCTCAAAATTAAGTTCAACATCACTGTCCAACTGAACTGAAACTGATCCAGGCCGAGGTACTCCTATTATTGTTTCGACTACATCCCTATAAACCTCACATGATGCATGCCTAATATCAGTATCTCCCTCGTGTTTGCACGCCCTGATCCAATCCTAAATACTCATGCAGTCGAAGCACATTCATTGCTTCAAGGTCCTCAAAGTATCATCTAAACCAACGAATACATCTCAGTCACTTCTGATGGCCTGTCGAAGTGCATTTTTCCTTTCCATGGTGCAGAGGTGTAACCTCTTCATATGGGGGATTAAACATGCAAACCCATTACTCCCATTTCCCCCATCTGAGCACCCATGAAAATCATTAAAAGGGAAAAGCATAATACCACTATCTGTAGACGTCATTCAGGCACAAAACCAAACATAAGAAGCACTTGAAGCTCAAACACAAAACACAATAGGAACCGATGATATAACCACCCGATAACAAGCATTTCTCGAGGTGTATCAAGAAAGAAGGAAGAAAAAAAACAGAAAATTAAGGGGAAGTATATACAATCAACGAACCAAGAAAGGACATCGAGTTCTCAAGACGGGAAAACAACGTGGAAAACCAAAAAGAAAAAAAACAACAGACCTAGGAACCCCCCGCACCACCCTAAACCATCGATATGATGATGGTGGTGATGGTGGGAGTATATGAGGAAGTGGTTTACATGCGAGGTTTTCTTGGTGTTTAGGTTTTCAGGCGGTGGTATAGGTTTAAGTAAATTAAAAAAATGATTTGTTGTATTTGGTCATAAAATTAATATTTTTCAAGTGATTTTTGTTTGGATTATATGCAGAAGTAGGCCTGGTCTGGACCCTCACTTTCATTTCTAGGCCATTTTTTTTTTATTTCTTGCAAAACTAAGCAAGTTAAACGGATTCCATCCACTTTAACCATCTCGGTCAATTTATCGCGTTGACTTGTCAATATCTCGCCAAAATATCATATAGGGAGATCTCATACATGTGGTAAGATTACTGAAATGTCCTTCACACGTGTGTGTCAGTCACACACGTTAATATGTCCACCTGTCTCGATAAGATCTCCACGTGTTGCTATCTGAGAGCCTAATCTAACTAACACGACATCTCGAGGATGAATTGAACGGCCAAGATAGTTCTTCATTGTTATTATCGACAGCGCGGGAAGGTGTAAGGAATAACAGAAGACACAGAGAGAAATCGATTCATTTTGTTTCTTCTTCTCTCTTGTTCTTCAGAGAGGGTTTTTAGTAGAGAGATAAATCAGTGAAACAGTGTTTTGTTAGTTGAGATTCGAAGAACAAATTGAATATTTCCTGCTGGTGAAGATGACGAGAAGGAATAAGCGTTCTACAGAGAGGTAACAAAAAACACTAATCCGTTTTTTTAGGTTTCATGGTTGATTTTAACGTTTCAGTGATGAACATATTATGGGTTTTGTTTGTAAGGTTGATTTATTTGGGTTTGTTGGTGTTTATATTTCTAGGGTTTTCTCTGTTTATAGAATTTTTATGAAGTTCGAATTTGTTCTGCTGATAATGAAGTTCTACTGATAAATTTCTAGGGTTTCTTAATTTCAAAATTGGGTTCTGCTGATAATGATTAACTGAAATTGATTTCTAGGGTTTTTTATGGTTTGTGTGATAATTGATTTCTAGGGTTTTTATGGTTCTAGAATTTGTCTGAGATGGGTTTTCCATAATTTGTCTGATATATATTTTGTTGTTCTTAATTGTAGAAAGCAAGTGGTTAAAGAGGTTATAAATGAGGTTCAACAGGACATATTTCCAACCAGAAATATTAAGGTGAAGGATCTAATCAACACTGCTATGTGTTTTGAGTTTAAGGGTTTGTCCATAGAAGATATGGGTATAAATCAGTTAAAGTCTAGGATTAGTCCTATGTTGAAATTAACCAGTAGGGAGACATTGGACCTTCTATGGTTTGTTGATCCATGCCTACCATCAAACATCATTAATGATGTAGAATTTTGGTTTTTCTGGGAAAATGCAATTGAAGATGAACATGGTTGGATTACATTGTATTTGCAAGTGATGCCACTAGATGAGAATGGTGAGATAGATGTATCTCAGGTTACTGCAGATTCACAGCCTCCTCCACCACAGATGACACCCAAAAAGAATGTGACTCCAAAGAAGCCAGTCTCTAAGACTCCACCTAAACCAGTTTTTACTAGTGGTTCATCACCTAAGAGATGGCATGGAAAGTCAATTAGAAGAAGTCAAATAATACCAAGGATGAAGAAGAAGAATCCTACTAAAGTGTTTGTTGATTTAGCTGGTAGTGAAGAAGATGTTTCTGATGAATATGTTGATGATGGAGGTGTATCAGTTCCACAGTTTACTCAACAAACACAAGCAAGTGTAGCTGAGAATGATGATGGAGATGTTTATATTCCACAGTTTACTCAACAAACACAAGCAAGTGTAGCTGAGAATAATCCTGTTTTGGAGGCTAGTGGAGCTGAACAAGGTAATGAGATACCTAGATTAGATGATTATTTCAATCATGACTTTAGGGTTGAAGGTACAACACAGGCAGAAGTGGTGGAAGATTTGTTTGCAGTTTCCCAAGAGTACAATAAAAGTGATGAGTATGTCATGCACTTGAAAAATGTAGAAGAAGATGAATGTAACCCTGATGATGAGGATGTCCTGAAGATGAATGACAATGACAGTGAAGAGAAAGATATCAAGAGTTACAATAAGTTTCTACAAAAAGTTGAGAATGGGTATCTTTCAGATGGTACTGCAAGTGAGATAAGTGATGGTGATAATGTTGATAATGATGATGCAAGTGATGGTGATAATGTTGATAGTGATGCTGGTGATCCAAACTTTGGGGAGGTGGAGGTTGAGAATGACAAGGAAGGTATGTGATTGCTTCTGTCTCTTTTTAAACTTTGTTGTGTTTGATTGTAGATTTGTTTAATTTATTTAGTATTAATGCCCTTATCTCTGTGGTTTTGTAGAGGACCATTATGGGGACTTGGTCTCTGACAGAGAAGAAGAAGGTAATTTGTCATTTGTTTTGTAGTCTTTTGTTTTTCTTATTCTTTGTTTGTTTGTTATGTTTGTTTGTTATGTTTGTTTGAAGGGCTCTAACTGAGTCATTTGTTTTTAGGAATTTGTATCAGAAACCAACAAGAATGATGGGCTTGAACTTATAGTATCAGAAAGCAACAAGACTGATGGGCCTAATTGTTCAAAGCCTAAATTTTCAAAGCCTCATGATAGCACACAGTTTGAAGAAGAGCATGCACAACATTTTAAGGATAAGGAAGATGAGGAGATGTTCCCTGAGGGAGTTACTTTTGAACAAGTGGATCCTTACAGCCTAATGAAATGAAGCAAGTTTGTCAACAAGAATGCTTTCAAGAAGCATTTGAGGGTCTACTGTGTGAAGCATAGACATCAGGTCAAGTTTAAAGATTCAAACAACTACAAGATTAGGGTGAAGTGCATTCATCATGAGAAGACCAAGTGTCCTATGTTCATTTATGGAAGAGTTTTGAAGGGTGAAGGAACTATATTTACTCTGAGAAGTTGGAATGTGAAGCACACATGCAATGGAAATGTTAAAGAGGAGAACAGATGTGCAAATCCAGAATTTGTAACTGACTGGTACATGCAAAGGTTGGAGACTCTTGGTAACAAAAACAAAATCCCTGATCCTGAGTCATTGGCAAATGAGTTCAACAAAACAATGAAAGTGAACATTAAGTACCATACAGCATGGAGAGCAAGAAATATTGTGTTACAGAATCTTCATGGAAGCTATGAGGAGCAGTACAAGAAAATTCCTGCATTCTGTGAAATGGTGAAGGTAACATTAATTGTTTTGTTGTTTGTTTGTTAATGTTTGTCTTTAGTTAGAGCAACATGACTTAATATTACAAATTATATGGCATTAACATTACTTTGTTGTAATTGCAGGAAAAAATGCCTGGAAGTGTAGCTAGTTTCTCATATGGAAGCACAGACAACACATTCTTGTCAATGACACTCTGCTTCAAGCCTGCTATAGAAGGATTCTTGGCTGGATGTAGGAAAATCATTGGATTGGATGCTTTCCATTTGTATGGGAAGTATGGTGGTGTGTTACTGGTTGCAACAGGTCTAGATGGTCAGAATGGTTTAGTACCTCTTGGTATAATGATGTGTAGGAATGAAACCATTGAGAACTGGAAGATTTTTCTCAAATACTTGAAAGCTATACTGGGTGAAGACTTGCATTTCACCATTATATCAGACAAGCAGAAGGGGATTAGTGAAGCTTGTGACAAATACTTCTGCTTGGATGAGCACAGATTATGTTTCAGGTTAACTTTTATATCCTTAATATTTCCTAATAATATAAGTTCAATGACTAACCGTTTCTTATTGATAAATTTACAGACATTTGATGAAGAATTCCAAGAAGTATTTCAAGTCATACATCTTACATGTTCATTTCTGGAATGCTGCCAAATGTTACAAGAAGAGACACTATCAGGTATGCTCATTTCTCAAAAAAATATAATGTAATTTCAAGTATTACATACATGAGTTTGATATTATTTATGTCATGTTTGTTTTTAGCAACACATGGATAAATTATTTGTTGAGGATGAAAAAGCTGCAATGTATCTCATAGATCAAAAACCTGAAAGCTGGTCTAGGTCTCATTTCTCAAATGACAGCAAGTGTGAGAACATGAACAATAATTTCTCAGAGTCTTTCAACAACATGACCAAGCCCTTTAGAGATAAGCCAATCATTACACTTGCACAAATGTATAATAAACTGGTGATGGGTCTTTTCTTCAAGAGGAGGAATGAAAGTGAAAACTGGCAGGATGATGAGATAGTTCCAAAGGCAATGAAGCTGATTACAAAGATGCGGGACTTAAGTCATCTGTTTGAGTTAACTGGAGTTGTAAGGGGAATGGTGTATGAGATCAGGAGTGTTCATGATGCTGTGTTTGTTGTGGATCTTTCCAAAAAGAGCTGTAGTTGTTTGTAGTGGCAGCTGAGGGGATTTCCCTGTCAACATGCTATAGTTGCTTTAACACCATTGAGACCAAACTGGGTTGAGTAAGTCACACTCTCTTTTCACTCCAATGTTTTGATTTGTTATGTTCCCTTTGTTTTTCCTTGCTCAAGCTTGACTGTAAAATGATAATTTGTGGATATGCTTCCCTGATTTCATGTTGTAGCTATTGTGACCCTGTATACAGTGTGGAATACTACAAAAAGACATATGCTCCAGAGTTTGAACCACTGTCAGCTGAAATTGACTGGGTAAGACCACTAGTTTTATTGAAGAAAAATATATTGATTATTGTGGAATAAATATTTAATAACAACAAAGATTCTTGGATCCTTTTAGGGTTTCATACATGCTTTATATAATACACAACCTTTAAGGGTTTCATATCTTAACAAATATATTCTCTTTCTTCCTCTCTTTGTGTAGAATATACTGGTAGAGTTCATTAATCCTCCTGTTATCATAAGAAAAACTGGAAGTCCAAGAAAGAAGAGGATTCCTTCTTATGATGAAGCTGGAAGTGTGAAGAAAATGAGAAAGTGTAAGAAGTGTGGAGTTTATGGTCACTATGCAATAACTTGTGCTGGTGGAGAGGTTGGAAAGAATCCAAAGGGAGAAAAACCTAGAACCTGTGTTGATGGCTCAACATCATCTACTTATGTCCCTGAACCACCAAAAAGGAAGTACAATAGAAAGAAACCGGTTGTTAGTGCTTCTGCAGGTGCATCTACTACTGCTAAGGATGGAATGAAGAACCAAAACAATTCAGAATCTTCTAAACAAGGTGCTGCAAAAGGGAGAAAGAGAAAGGCTTCTTCTCAACCTGCTTTCAATCAGACTAATCAACATGTTGGATCTGTCAACAACAAAGTCACCTTCACAGTTGCAGATCCAAAGGGAAAGAAGAAACCAAAGAAGTACATGAAAGTCTGATGGGTTGGTTGTCTCTTTTGTTTTTGTTCTGTGACTGGATATGAACAATATGGTTGATACTATTTATGTTTGAATTTGGTTATCTTTTGTGAATGGATGAATGGATGCTTTTGTAAGACAATGCAAGTTCTGAAATGGGATAAATGTTATTATAAAATTGTTGCAGGCTACATTTTCAGATTTTTCTTAAATTCCTTGCATATTTCATACGCTTTACCCTTCATTGTATCTTTGATTTCAATGACAAGAGTATCTGAAGCCCATCTGAATGCATCACAGGATTTTTTCTTGCACACAAGGTAAGATATGTTGAAATTATGTTAATTTTTGCATATCTTCAGTTCTAATTGAGAGTTGCAGTTGTCTTTAAAGCATTTTTGAACCTTCAGTGGACAACTTATAACACTGTGATTGTCTTCTCCACAGGCAATACAACCATGACCTGATGGAAGCTTGATTGGAAGTGCTGAAGAATGGGTAGAAGCTTGAGAAAACCACTCAAAGTAGTTGCAGGTACTTGATGGATCTGATTATTAGTCATATATATTGGTCTTTCAAAAATAGACATATAATAGATTGAAAAACTTGATAAGACACTATTATTAAGAGTGAATTTATCATCTCTCGAGAGAATCCATCCTGTTAATTTTCTAATTAAATTTTTCTATAACCTTATCCCAGTAAGCCATACGTTTATACTTGTCATGCAAAGGTGAACGAAGGTAAATTGTAGGTAATACCCCATTGCGACGTCCCAAAATATAAGAGAATGCATTCATTTTACCATGATACCTAACACCATAAATCTTGTTATTTCCGAGGTTGATTTTCAAGCCAATGAGCAATTAAATACAAAGAAGAAGAAGTTCCATATACTTTACATATATGTGGAAATATTATATCTCTAGACGAAAAAGTAAAGTGTGTTTTTCTATCCGAAAATAGTACCTCACATCTTGTTATACCACAAAATTTTAAAATTGAATACACTTGGTTGTGTCCCTCATTCATATCGTCTTCCTTTTAGGGCAGATTGAGAGAAAGGTCTTTCTCTATATAAAAAAATTTATGACACTTTTGTAATCTGGATTATTAAAAATTATCTTGTCCAAAAAAAATGAAAAAAGTAGTTCTAGATAAAATGGGTAAGAAAAACTCCTTTAAATACTACATAGACCGAAAGAGGATAATGGTAAACTGTGAGCCTTTTTGGAAAGTAGTGGGTCCTATTTGAATGTCATGTATTAGCAAAAAGTTTATGTGTTTAGGTGGTTTGGGAGAATAATGAGTCATATCTGAAAGTCATGTATTAGCAAAAAAAATTCCTGTATCTAAACGGTTTTGGGGGAGTTTATTTACTTTTCATGGTTCGGTTAGTATTTGGAAGTATATTTACAAGGCCCACCGTTTTGACACAACCCAAACTTGAATGAGAGTTATCCCACAAAACTATAGAAGAAAAGAAGTGAGAGAGAGTGAGGGAGGAAGATGACGATTCGAAGTTGAACATTCTACAACTCACGCTCAACTTAACGGGAACTGTCAAGGATTACAACTCCAACAACACTACATGTACTCAACTGTCTGAACTGAAGACTAGAAGAAGTCAAAAACTAAATAACTCAAGATATTTTATCTTCCTATTTGTGTGTACGTAATACTCTGTAACCAACTTGAATTGGTGTAAACCCTAATACTCTATAAAGCTAAAAATCTTTGTGAAAATCACTTCTAAGATTAAGTAAATAAGATCTGATTATTTAGACTATTAAAAAAAAATCTTTCCCAAAAAATGAAAAGAACAGTTCTAGACAAAACATGAAGAAAAATTCCTTTAAAAACTGCATAAACCCAAGAGAAATTTATTCTTATGACCCTGGAAATTATGGGTCTTACTCTTTTGGCTCCAGGGTTATTTAATAAAATTTGAAAATTATTCCAGTGGCCCTGGAATATTATAGGAAGTAGGATTAACAAAATAACCGGTGTGCATATTGCCTGCACATAAAATCAGTGTGTAATACCCCGTATTTTTAGTTATTGTTTCGGGTCGGGTTATACCATGATTAGTTAACCTTGTGCTTTAATTGTTGTCCCTTAGCCTTAACCTATGTAGGTGGATTGAACTAGAAAGGCTACAATTTAGGGTGGAAATAAAATAATTAATAATAAATAAAATTAAGGGAAAATGAAAAGATAAATAAATAAGTTAAGAAAAATAATAGTAAGAAATAATTTTAGATTTGGAAAAGAATGAGAAGGAGAAAGAAATGGAGCTAGAGTGTTTCTAGAGAAGAAGGCCATGAAAAGATAAATAAATTAGTTAAGAAAAATAATAGTAAGAAATAATTTTAGATTAGGAAAAGAATGAGAAGGAGAAAGAGATGGAGCTAGAGTGTTTTTAGAGAAGAAGGCCATCGATAGGTGGGTGTACGAGTTGGTATCAGAGCTCTAGGCTTTAGATCTTGAATAAGATCGTTAATAAATTGTTTTATATGTTATTATGCATGCTTTTCTGATTTGAGTGTTGTATTGCTTGCTTCATCATAATAGTTGACTTTGTGTAACTCATGTGAATTGTTAATTATGCACTGGATTGAATTGTCATGTTGTTTACCATATTATTTACATTATTTGAATATTTAGGTTTACGTATTTTCAAAATTTCGGGACGAAATTTCTTTTTAAGGGTGGTAGAATGTAATACCCTGTATTTTTAGCTATTGTTTCGGTTCGGGTTATACCCTGATTAGTTAACCTTGTGCTTTAGTTTGTTGTCCCTTATCCTTAACCTATGTGGGTTGATTGAACTAGAAAGACTACAATTTATGGTGGAAATAGAATAATCAATAATAAATAAAATTAAGGGAAAATGAAAAGATAAATAAATTAGTTAAGAAAAATAATAGTAAGAAATAATTTTAGATTTGGAAAATAATGAGAAGGAGAAAGAGATGGAGCTAGAGTGTTTTTAGAGAAGAAGGCCATGGATAATCTAGAGGAGATTGTAGCTAATTAAAGGTAGAATGTTTAATCCCTTTCTTTTTGTGTTTCTTTGTTATACTTTGATTTCAATTTTGTTTATTCTTATATCATTAGGGTTCTGAAATTTGTCTATTTAATTTGATGAATATTATTGATGATCAGACTTCTATTATTGATATATAACATGATTGGGTATGTTAAAATTTGAGAGTATTCCACCGTATATTCACCGTTGAAAGTTTGTTTGAATTTGGGTGATAGTTTCTGAATTTATGGACAGTTTCGTATTGATGTGGTTTTGATGTTTTTAGGCAGTATTAATGATATTAAAATGATTTGAAGTCTTAACAAAAGTTGTATATAAACATCTTATCTTTCATTTTGCTTTGGAATTGCTTGATTTGAGAATAAAATGAATTTACTGTGAATATTTTTCTAATATGATGTTGTCTGCCCAGTTTTTAGAATGATCATGCAAAACAAATATCTTTTGTTTGAACCGTTGGTTTGGTGTGAATTTTGGATATGTTATGTAGTAATGTGTCAAGAATGTTCCTGTAAAATTTTAGGATGATCATATAAAGTTATAACCATAAAACATATAATGTAATATGGTTGTAGTTAGTTTGTTTGATTAAATGCTTAAAAGAAATTCATGTTTTTAAGCCATGGTTGCTTGTGTTGTTTGTAAAAATGATTTAAAAATGGAAATGAGTTCATGTTTTTCCGTTAGATGAAATATAGTTTCATGCTAACGGCGGGTAATGATCCCGAGAGATAAATGGATAATGATCTTCATGGGAACTTGTGTTTCCCGACCATCGATGGCGGCTGTCCGTGCCGGTAAACGATAGGTGGTGTACGAACCAAGGTTTTCGTACTGTGAATGAAACAGGTAATGATCCCTGAGAGCATAAGGGTATGATCCCCATAGGAACTTTTGTTCCTGACCATCGATAGAGGTTGTTCGTGCAGATAAACGATAGGTGGGCGTATGAACCAAGGTTTTTGTACCGTGAACTCATGGTTTGATGTGACTTATAAATATGAGAATAATGTGCTCGGAATCTAAATTAAATGAGTTTTTGGAAATATAATCGGTGTTAGGAACTCATTTGTGAAATTCAAATGGATGAATTGTTGAAAACAATATTGTTGTTGAGAATTGATAGGTTGAATCCTAAATGGATGATTTGATAAATGATTTGTTGATAATACTGTAAATGTTGTGAACTCATGGATTTTTGGTGACAATATTAATTTGTGAATCGTGTGTTGAAACTTTTATTGAATGATAAGTAGAAACCTTATAGGTTTTATGAACTCAAGCATTGAAATACGAATTGAAGCATTTGTATGAAATATTAATATGTTATGAATTCGTGTGTGAAATCTAATTGGATGAGTTTCTGAAAATAGTATTGGTGCTATGAACTCATATGTTGAAATGTTGTTAGATAAATTGTTGACAATTATTTTGGTATTGTAACCTTATCATATGTTATTCTTTGATAAAATGATTTTTGTTTCCGCATCTTTAGAAAATAGGGGTGCATTCTGTTGAGCTGTCATCTCACCCAAATTGACATCCTTGCAGATTTATTAGAGTGGCTCAACGAAAGCTATGAATGAGTAGCTTAGTGATCGAATGCTTTATTGTATTGCTTGAAATGTAATTTGAAATAATAAGTTTGCTGGAAATGTTATTACAAATGATTATCAAATTCATATGTTTAAATTCATATTAGAAAGGTTAAATTATATTTGTTGTAATAAAAAAAATTAACTAAGAGAAATATATATATGCATAAGTCTCTTTCCGACCCGTAACGCTTCGAGTTCGGATCTCCATATGGGTTTCACCCTGGTCCGGAACTCGGGCTGTTACACAGTGTGCATATTGCCTGCACACTATAAAATATGAAGAAAATTAAAAAAAATATATACAAAAATCAGTGTGCATATTTCCTGCACACTATAAAATATGAAGAAAATTTAAAAAATTATGTACAAAAATCAGTGTGTATATTTCCTGCACATAAAATCAGTGTGCATATTGTCTGCAGACTACAAAATATGAAGAAAATTTAAAAAATTATTTAGAGAATAAAAAATTTCATGAAATGAAAATTTGATAGTTGTATTTACGCTCGTTATGTAGGTCTTTCAAAAAGCTTTCCAAATATATAAAATTTGTCGAACTCTTACGTATGATTTGTGACACATGTTATGTTTAAGTTGGCATAACGATTATACCCTTAAAGGATATAATTTATCATTTGATAACATCATCAGACATCTTTATCCAAATGGCCCTCTTTATTTTTTAAGGGTCATTCCAATAAAATGGGTTAATTTTTTTAAAATTGAGTTTTAAGCCTGTTTGAGGGTAAAAACCGATCCTGCTGTTTTTGGTAAATTTGGGTGTGTTGATGAGAAACGAATTCAAATCCTAAACTTGAATGAGAGTTATCCCACAAAACTATAGAAGAAAAGAAGTGAGAGAGAGTGAGGGAGGAATATGAAGATTCAAAGTTGAACATTCTACAACTCACGCTCAACTTGACGGGAAATGTCAAGGATTACAACTCCAACAACACTACAAGTACTCAACTGTCTGGACTGAAGACTAGAAGAAGTCCAAAATTGACTAAAGAACTCAAGCTATTTTATCTTCCTATTTGTGTGTACGTAATACTCTGTAACCAACTTGAATTGGTGTAAACCCTAATACTCTATAAAGCTAAAAATATTTGTGAAAATCACTTCTAAGATTAAGTAAATAAGATCTAATTATTTAGGCTATTAAAAAAAAGGATAATCTTTTCCAAAAAATGAAAAGAACAGTTCTAGACAAAACATGAAGAAAAATTCCTTTAAACAAAATTCCTTTAAAAACTGCATAAACCCAAGAGAAATTTATTCTTATGACCCTGTATATTATGGGTTTTACTCTTTGGCCCCAGAGTTATTTAATAAAATTTGCAAATTATTCCAGTGGCCCTGGAATATTATGGGAAGAGGATTAACAAAATAACCGGTGTGTATATTGCCTGCACATAAAATTAGTGTGCATATTGCCTGCACACTATAAAATATGAAGAAAATTAAAAAAACATATACAAAAATCAGTGTGCATATTGCCTGCACACTATAAAATATGAAGAAAAATCAAAAAATTATGTACAAAAATCAGTGTGTATATTTCATGCACATAAAATCAGTGTGCATATTGTCTGCACACTACAAAATATGAAGAAAATTTAAAAAATTATTTAGAGAATAAAAAATTTCATGAAATGAAAATTTGATAGTTGTATTTACGTTCGTTGTGTAGGTCTTTCAAAAAGCTTTCCAAATATATAAAATTTGTCGAATTCTTACGTATGATTTGTGAGACATGTTATGTTTAAGTTGGCATGAAGATTATACCCTTAAAGAATATAGTTTATCATTTGATAACATCGTCAAACATCTTTATCCAAATGGCCCTCCTTCTTTTTTAAGGGTCATTCCAATAAAATGGGTTATTTTTTTAAAATTGACTTTTAAGCATGTTTGAGGGTAAAAACTAATCCTGCTGTTTTTGGTAAATTTGGGTGTGTTGATGAGAAACGAATTCAAACCCTAAACAAATGCACTGCACGGGAGCACTTTTAGATTCGAGAGATCAATCTGTAAGACTCTGGCCTAAACCAAGAAATGGTCGTTCCAGATTCAATTCGGTCACAAGGTGAAGGAGAAGGGTTGATCTTAGGGAGGGAAGCAAAGAAAGTGTTTGCGATCAGAACGTTGAATTATGAAGGTGTGGTTGTTTATGACTTGTATCAGAATGTGGAACTGGCTTGCAGAATGTAAGCTATCAGTTCTGGGTGTTTTCTGGATACTTGTGTTGATAACACTTGTGTTGTTTGTCGAAATAGGTTCAAAACCTATTTATACAAGTCATTTGAGCGCAACCTTGATCTCGTAGGAAGTGGAGAAGTTAAGTAGTGGAGAAGTGGGTTTGTGCGGAAGGTGGTGATCCTCATGTTTCCGTTATGAGGGAAGACTGATTACACGTTCACCCACTACTCTCTGTTAACCGTCCGTCTTTCCTGACACTTTCTCGTAATGGGCGTGTTGCACGCCGCACGCTGTAAACCGCCAGACCAATACCCCAGTGAGTATCCCCCAGTTTGTAACATGTTTGGTGTCTCGAGTGTATGGGTCAAGTCACGTGACTTGCCGCTAAAACCAGCACATAGTGCTTTTAGGTTAAATAACAAATTATTTGTAAAACCGATATTTATAAATCATTGCTTATAATTGATGTATGTAAAGTATCGCTTTCGAATAAGAAACTGAAAGTAATCGATGTGATAGAAGCATCGCTGTTTTTGAGCTCGATCCAATCAGTCACGGATTGAGCGTCTTAAAGGAAGCACGACCGGCCATCTTTGGGTGATCGTTTGAGGACCCTATGGTCGAGCTATCACTTGGTCGATTGCTCCCTGTGGAGGAGGGATGGCCTGTGTTCACAAAGCTACTTTACTATTTTTCTAAAAATCAATCTACACCATCCAACTAGGCTGGTGAAGTTGAATGGACGAGATGATTTGCGGCAATTACACACTTCTGTTGACGCAATTTTAGGGTTTAGGGGGCCGCGCGGCCAACCCTTTTGGGCGAGCGATTCAAGGCATCGAGCGCTAGTTCGAGCAGGTCGGTCGGTCACGTATAAAGGTGGTTCGACGGTGATCACGTTGACATCTTCGGGGTCGCCTGAAATTAGATCTAAGCCACTCGATTCGGCTGGCGAAGATGGATGGTCGTGATTGATTTGCGACAGTAGGGCGTTGCCGCAAACGCAATTTCAGGGTTTTCAAAGCAGCGCGTTCACCCTAGTTTGGGCGAACGATTTGATACACTCTGGTTTTGTCGTGGACAGGTCATCGACCAAAGAAGAATTTGGGCCAACGGTGAACACGTTGGCATATGTTTGATCGCTCGAGATGCGATCCAAGCCGTCCGACTAGGCCGGCTAAGTTGGACGGACGTGATACGTTTTGGCCTTGAACCAAAAACCACCATCAACGTTAAGTCCCCTGCTCAGCACGTAATGATTATGCCATTGCAGGGTGAGCATTAGATGGTGACGTACATAATGTAAAAAAGACGAGATAAAGGAAGTTTACCCGAAGGAGCTTGATCGACCGCCATTAACCCACCCATGCAACAATACCAGCGTGGCTATGGAGTGTTGGTGGGCCCATCAACCCTTTCTTGCGCCCGAGCTAAATGAGGAGTCCTTCTTCCTTCTGGATTCTGCGAACGCACTTGTATAAAAGGGCGTCTACCCTTATAATTCTCTTTTTTTTTATTCGCTCGTTTGGCTTCTCCCTTCGTTGCTGGTTTTACCGCCGCCGTCAACTTCCTTGCCGTCGTGTGTTGCCAATAACAAGGTACGTGCTCCCTTCTTTTCTCTGTTTTCTTCTTCTTCTTCTTCTTCTTCTTCTTTTGTGTGGATGTAAACCCTAGTTTCAGGTGCAGCTTCCTTGAACTTGAAAAAATCATCTCATTGTGAATAAAACATCTTTGTTGGAAATATTACAATGAATTCCACCAGTAAAAACAAATAGCGGAGTAGTTAAAGTTGCTAAAAGCACCAGTATAACGAGCAAAGAACCTTAGTTAGTTTGCATGTAAAACCTAGCTTTTAGGTTTAGACATTGAGCGTAATACCCACGGTAAGCCCGTTCGTCCGTCCGTGGTTCGACTTGGTCGTGGCCATACATCCCACGGCTGATACATGGATTTCGTGCGTCCTTATCCCCTTTTCTATGCTCGTCCCGAGGCCAAGAGGATGTTCAATGCAAGAGGACGATCGAACATGTAACGGTTTTAATTGATCCGGTTGTGGGCCTACGTCACGCGGCTAAAAAAAATTTGTGTCCATATTTGAATTTTAACGACGATTGTGTGCACGATTCTCCTTTTAGCCTCAAGTAGTGACTCTTTTCCATTGTGATTCATTGTAGTTATTTGAAAGTGAACTAAGAAGCTCTTGTTAAGATGTCACCTGGAAATAATGTTGCCGCTAAATTGGGAGGTATTAACAACTCCAAAGATATGCCGAACATAGATGATGAGTTGTTCGTCGTGCCTTATCCGAATGTTAGAACTCATCCTGGTCATAAGATAACCTTGCTTACAGGCTCAGAGAATGAAGAGGCTGCTCTGTCAGTTTCTGCAGCACGTGTGATGAGATTCTGTCTCCAAAAGAAAGAATATCTAGCTTCTCACATCGATTTCAAAGTTTGCCATACCCCGCTATGCTCTTATGAAGGATGGATGAGACATATGTTAAGCAATGAGTGTATCAAAAATAACTTGACTAAATCACAGATCGTCGATGTAATACCCTGTATTTTAGTTACGGTTTCGGGTCGGGTTATACCCTCTAACTTTTTATTTAGGTTGTTGTTCTTTGGCCTTATCCTAGGTGGGTTGCTTAAACTAGGAAAGTTATACGTGGAAATAGAGTCATTTTAATAAATAGATAAAATTAAGGTAAAATGAAAAGATAAACAAAATAATAAATTTGTATATTAGTGATAGTTTTAATATTGTATTAATATAAGTTTTATAATTATAATTAAAATTAGGAGAGAGAGTTAGAGGTTAGAGAAGAAAAGACTAGAGAGAGAGGAGAAGGAGATGGAGATAGGGTTCTTGAGGAGGAAGATTAATTAGCAAAATCAGTAGAGGATCAACTCAATTGAGGTAGAATGCTAGACCCTTTCTCTTTTGGTGTTTATCTTTGGTGTTTGCTTCATATGTCTTTGTATTGTTAGGTTTTTGTAAATTATTTAAATAAATATATATGTTGTATTGATGATCAGGATTCTCCCTTTCATAGATAACATGATTAGGTACCTCTTGTTAAATTTTGATAATTTTCCAGCATAAATTCACCGTTGAATGTTTCTTGTAATTTGGATTATAGTTTCTGAAATTCTGGAAAGTTTCATTTTATAGTGGTTTTGATGTTCTTAGGTAGTATTAATGATGTTAAAATGATTTGGAGTCTTAACAAAAGTTGTATATAAATGTATTATACTTCATTATACTTTGGGTTTGCTTAATTTGAGACTGATATCAATTTATGGTGAATATTATGGTAAACTGGTGTTATCTGCCCAGATTTTGTGATGCGTTTGTAAAATCATTATCTTTTTATTGAGCCATTATTTTGATGTTGAATTTGGATATGTTATACACTATGGCATCAGGAATGTTCAGTAAAAAAATTATATAGATCGGAAAATGTTATCACCTGAAATACATGATGTAAAATGTCTGCAGTTAGTGTGTTTGATTAAATGGTTGAAAGAAATTCATGATGTTAAGCCATGGTTGCTTGTGTTGTTTGTAAAAATGATTTATAAAATTAAATGAGTTCATATTTTAACGTTATATGGAACATGTTTCATGATAACGGCGGGTAATGATCCCCGAGAGTTAAATGGGTAATGATCCCCATGGCAACTTATGTTTCCCGACCGTCGATGGCGGCTGTCCGTGCCGATAAACGATAGTTGGTGTACGAACCAAGGTTTTAGTACTGTGAATGAAACGGCTAATGATCCCCGAGAGAAAATGGGTATGATCCCCATAGGAACTTTCGTTCCTGACCATCGATGGAGGCTGCCCGTGCTGATAAACGATAGGTGGGTGTACGAACCAAGGTTTTCGTACCGTGAACTCAAGATTTTTTGGTGAGATGTGTTGAAATATAGATTAAATGATTTGTTTGAAACATAATTGGTTTTATGAACTCATGAGTTGAAACTTAAATGGATGAATTATGAATTGATGTGTTAAATCCCAAATGGATGATTAGTGAACTCATGTTTTCTATGTGTATATTAATATGTGAATAGATGTATTAAATCATTGATGAATGAATTGTTGATAATTATTTTGGTATTGTAAACTCATGGTTTGTTGGTGACAATATTAATTTATGAATCGTTTGTTGAAATCTCTATTGAATGATTTGTGGAAACCTTATTGGCTTTATGAACTCAAGCACTGAAATACAATTTGAAGTATTTGTAGAAAATATTGATAGTGTTATGAATTCGTATGTGAAATCTAATTGGATGAGTTATTGAAAGTATTATTGGTATTATGAACTCGTGATTGAAGGATGATTTGCTGATATAATATTAATATTATGAAGTCTTGTTTGAAATCTTAAGATGATTTGTTAGAAATAATATTTTATTGTGAATTCATGATTAAACAAATGAATTGAATGATTTGTTGAAAATAATATTTGTGAGGTAATGTTGTTGGTTGAATATATTCGTTGAAGTTGCACTAAATGATCGACATCCTTGATAAAATGATTTTGTTATCGTATTGTTATTCCTTGATGAAATGATTTTGTTTCTGCATCCTTAGAGAATAGGGGTGCATTCTATTGAGCTGTCATCTAACCCCCAATTGACGTCCTTGCAGATTTATCAGAGTGGCACAGCGAAAGCTAGGAATGAGTAGCTTAATGATTGAATTGTTTTATTGTATTGCTTGAAATGTAAATCTTAACTGAAATGTTGTTAAAGACGTTTAGTAAATTCATACGAATCAACTCATGTATATAAATATTTAATTATGTTTCGTATATGAATAAATTTTTTTAAGTCTCTATTCCGACCCGTAACACTTCGAGTTCGGATCTCCATATGGGTTTGACCTTGGTCCGGAACTCGGGGTGTTACAGTCGAGGCTATCATGGCATCTGCAACACTTCATATCAGGAAAGACGCTGCGGGTTTGATTACTTTTATTTCTCGATGGTGTCCTTCCACGCACATGACCATATTTAGATGGGGAGAAATGACTATTACTTTGGAAAGTGTAGCCGTGTTGCTGAGTCTTCCAATCGCGGGGAGTTTTGATTATAATTTATCCGCCGAAGAAAGCATCACCTTCGATACTCCAGTTAGGAAGGCGGAAGGGTATAACCAACAGGAAAGCGGTGAGAAATGCTTTTATACTTGGTGGGTGTCTGAATGGTTTCCTACAAAACCGAAATCGGGCCAAGTGCTGGATAATGAACTTAGTGTTGTCGCATTTCTGTCTTTGTGGCTGTCTAGGGATGCCTTTGATGATGGCTCTGGAAAGAAGATCATAAGACGCGAGCTCGTCATGTTTTCTATTAAGTTGGCGCAAGGTGTAGTCCTCCCTTTAGGAAGCTTATTCCTTGGGTCGTTGTACTCTCATATGGATTCCTTGGCAGCGGATATGTATGCTTCCAACGGGTATAAGAAAGTGGAATCGCATATTCACGTTGCTTTCCTCCAAGCGTGCTTATGGGAACACTTCAAAGGCTATGCTCCGGTCCCTGCAACTTTGTTTTCTAGTCTGTATGGAGGTTCAAGAATACTCCGTTGGCAAAACAGACGTCCAAATCCTGGGTTGAAGCTTATCAATTTTTTTCAACAACGTGTACGCCATAGATTTTCGCCCATGGGTGACGGTTCATTCTTTTGTGGTTCAGCCGAAAACCTTTGTCGTTTCTCCTGACACTGTGTTGCACACTGATGGAAAGGATATGAGCTCTGGAGAAATCATATTCCTGCGAAGTTGCACGCCGGGATATATTCCATCTTTCTTTGATGAATCTCTCACTGCAGTTCCTTACAACATTGACAGGCTGGCTCGTCACATGGGATTTGATCAGGGGAACCCTTTTTGTCGTCCACGAATGCCTTCAGCAGATCTCTTGCCATCTGTTCTTGATGCTATCGTCTTCCCAACAAAGCAGAGCCTTCCATTTTTGCTCCCCGGAAGAAAACCAGTGGCAACTAAGAAGTATAAGGATTTATGGAGGGAAGAGCTGCTAGCTTTCCAAACATTTTCGGAGGAAGTTGTAACAGTTCCTCGCGACAAGCCTTCCATTGAAATCTTGAAGCAACATAAGCGGTTGAAGTCACTCCCAGGAAAACGAACCAGGGACGACGCTTCCGATGACTGCAGTCCTCAGGGGAAGGAGACGATGAAGAAGCAGGCAGACATCGTTCGAATGATTTCAACAACTCCAGTGACTTTCAATTCTTCACATATGCAGGTACTTAAGATTTTCTCTTTAATTCGCTAATTTTAGCTACCTTGAAAAAATACGCATTAAACGTCATTCTCCTTTAAAACCAGGGCCCCAGGAGTGAGAATGTTTTCACTAGACTAGCGCGTAGTCATAACGCAGCTTTAGAGAAATCTGGCGATACCGAAGTTCTTGAAAACGGAGATAAGGCTGAGGGTGAAGAAGGCTCAAAGTCCGACAACGATGAAGGAAGCGTCTCCAAGCATAGCAGGGAGCCTGACCGTTCCAGCGAGCCGGAAGACGAGACCGTGACAGATACCAACCTTCAGGTTGAGGAGGATGATGATGCAGGGAACACTGAAGACGCCACGTCCATGGTTGTAGAGGTGCTTCCCTCTAAAGAGCCTCTCGTGACTGACGAAGCTGGAGCTACTTTTGACCCTCTTTTTGACGCAACTTTCGTAGATCATGTGCTGGTCGGAGGATTTAGTGTGTCGGCTAAATACGAGGGGTTATACACCAAGATATGGAAGAAGCATGGTCACATCGCCAATTCCAAGAAGCTTAAGAGTCGCTTTGCATTGGTCAAACGCGTCGAAGAAGCTTTATCTTCCATTCACGACGTGAGCAGCGTGACTGGGCACACTGTTTTCGAGGACATAGTTTCAAACTGGGAGTTCCACCGAAATGTGTTCGTGAGGTCTGAGTTTAATGCCTCTTGGTTCTGTGAAGGGTTTTCTAAAATCCAGAAGCTGCAAGGTGAAACAAATGAAGCACCCTCCATGGACTTCATTGCTCAACAAGAGGAAGAGATTGAGAGGCTATCTCAGGAGTTGAAGCTGAGACAGGCCGCTCTCCAGAACATGAAAGACGCTCTTTCCGAGAAGAACGAGTTGTCGCTGAAAGACTTCCCTTGAATACTTCGTGTTAGAGCATTGCTCGGTAGAACTCGCATGTGTTGCTATCTCAAGCATGTTTGTTAATGTTAGTGATCAAACCTATAAGTATTGATTTCTAGTCTACTATAGCTAACTCTTGGACTAGGATAGAAAGTGTAGTTGATGTCAAGGACTTCATGGCGATTCATCATACAAGAAGAATAACTACTTAAGGAACTGGTGGAACTTTTAGACAAAAAGGTATGTGAAGACTTGAACTTATGTATCACTCAAAAGTCTATTTATTCTTCTTCTAAAACCAGGTTAACGACTTAAAGACTTCATTGGGATTGTGAAGCCAGACCGATACTACTTTATCGTAGTTGTGTGATCTAATCTTGCATCTTCTATCGTACGAGTACAATCATATTGATTGGCTTGAGATTGATATCTCCGATAGGCAAGATATAAAAAGTAATCACAAACATCTTCGTCTTATCGTTTGTGATTCCGCAACATCTTGTTTCGCTACCATACGATTAAGATTGTTGTGAGGTGATTGATAACTCTAGGCTGTTCTTCGGGAATATAAGACCGGATTATCAATTGGTTCATGTTCACCTTGATTACTATCAAAAGACGGGACAAAACCTTTTAAGGTTTATCTGTGGGAGACAGATTAATCCTTCGATAGACTTGTCTGTGTGAGACAGATTTGTTTGTCATCAAGTCTTCGACTTTGGGTCGTAGCAACTCTTAGTTGTGGGTGAGATCATCTATGGGAATCAAGTGCGCAGTATCCTGCTGGGATGAGAGGCGTAGGGAGTACAACTGTACCTTGGATCAGTGGGATACTAATTGGGGTTCAACTATAGTCCAGTCCGAAGTTAGCTTGGAGTAGGCTAGTGTCTGTAGCGGCTTAATACAGTGTGTGTTCAATATGGACTAGGTCCCGGGGTTTTTATGCATTTGCGGTTTCCTCGTTAACAAAATTTCGGGTATCTGTGTTATTTCAGTTTCCGCATTATATTGTTTTATCTTTATAATTGAAATAATACAGGTTGTGCGTTAGATCATCAATTAGAGTAATCCAACCTTTGGTTGTTGATTGTCATTGATTGATCCTCTGATATTGGTCTTTGGTACCATCCGAGTTATTCCTTGTATTTGATTAGGACTCGCTGATTTCTATTAGCTTGAGTAAATCAAAACAAGAGAGAGAGATATTAACTCCTTAAGATACTTTTACCTAGATTGAGTCTGAGTGTCTAGTTGATTCTCTAGAAAGTATTTCGGAGTTAGTCCATACAGATTGCTAAGCGAAATATTGGATGGTGTTAGTAGACCCCCGCTTTTTCAATTGGTATCAGAGAAGGCAAACACTTTGAACCTAACAAGTTTGTGTTTGTTCGTTCCTTAAAAATTGTCCCATGGGAAATTTCTTTGGAAAACTTGCTCTTGGCATCTGTAATGCACGCCAGAAATCCTTAAAGATTGCCTCAAGATTATTATGGTCAAAACCTCTGGGTTCTCATGATAGTCTCACTTCATCTGAAAGGGAAGCTTTGGATGATAAGTATTAATCTAAAGGAAAAAATAAAAAGAATGAAAGAGTGAGTAAATGTTCGTCACGCTCAAGGATATGGACCCTCACTAGATTAACTCTAGATCTCTTTGAGGATACTATCATAATAGATAAATTGACAAAGATTTATTCAGAGCATTCGAAGACGTTTTTAATCTCTTAGAAAAACTTAGTTCTGTTAAGTCTAAGAATCATTCGAAAAAGGTTCTCTACATGTACAACCTAGGAATCTGAAGAATCTTCCTTCTAACCAGATTAAACAAAGGAGAGAAAGCTATGACTTCCCTGATTAACATCATTATTTTGATTATACAATTGGGACTGTTCACACATATGAACCAGAAATGTTGCATGAGGATTCCTCTGCGCATTATGCCTCTTGGTAACAAGATTGGCACTACCCCATTTGTATATATCTTGGAATGGGGCAAGAAATGGTTGGAATTGTGTACAGTTTTGTTATTCTCTGTTTGATCAGCCAATAAATCTTTCTACTGCATCCATCGTCTCTCACAAAGTGTGTTGTTACGGGATGCATAACCTTTGTTGTTCAAAAGAAAACCCCACTTTCGTGTTTGTGGGTCGCGGTTCACAAACGGGTCCAAGCCCATTATTGGTCTTATAAAGGAGAAGCTCGTGCACCCTCTTCTTCTTCACCCGTCCGCGTACGTGAACCTCTAGGGTTTTGTGTGTTTTCTCCATTAAAGGATCTTTGGAGAAATTAAGAGAAAAGGTGTTCAAGATTAACTCCAAGTAACTAAATTCCTCTTGTTCCTTTCAATTTCTTATTGCTCATGATAAATTCTAAGGGCTCAAAAACCCCTAGGATGAATTCTCCTTGTGACCAAAATTCTCTAAGGATTAGGTTTGTGAATGATTCTTGTGCTAGAATCTTTGAAAAGATTTCATATAAAGGTTTTATCCTAGAAAATAAATTGGATTTATCTAGTGGACATGAAGAGGATTTAGCTTGCTTCAAAAAATTCAATCTTGGAAAAATCTTTGATGGTTATGGTCAAGGTTTTGATTCTCTCATAAGAATTTTCTATGCCAACATTCATGATGCTGATATTGATAAGATGGAATTCAAATCCATGGTAAATAGAGAAAGATTTCTTGTTAATAGAGAATTAATTTCAAGAATTACCCACATTCCATTGGGAAACGTGCGTCTTCCTAGACCAAATTAAGAACGACCATCTTGTAAATGAAATCTCTCTAGGTCTTTGTGGCAAGAAGGTAACTTGGAATCAAGGAAAGTTTCCTACTAATAATCTTAGTATCCCGTTATTGGTGTTTGGAAACTTGGTATCTCCAATCTTTGTCCCTCCACAATTGAGAACTCTTGGTGGAGTCATGAGTTTGCGAAAATAGTTTATTTCCTTAAATCGGGTGTTCAAAGTCTCGATATTTCTGGGTTCATCATCTATCAAATGACTTCGATGACTTCACCTATCAAGATGTTAGGCTACCCTTGCTTGATTGGACAAATTTTCCGTGATCGTGGTCTTGATTCGATTGGCAACTCTCTCGGAGTTCCCAAACTGGTTCGTCCGTATACCTTCAGACGCATAAGGGAAAATTGTTCAAAAGAAAAAGAGATGCTTCACTTAACTATTGTGACCCTACCACTTTGAGTCTTCTTCAAAAAATTCATAAGGGTGTGAGTAAGGTCGATTCAAGGGTGAAGTGTGTCCAAGAAAAATTGTCTTTGGTTGCAACGTAGTTTCCCGAGCTCAAGGAAGAATTGAACACAATTCAAGCATCTTGGAGTATCTCCGATGAGGAAGAAGATGAGTAATTTGTGTTCTGTTTGCCTAGTATATCTTCTTTTCGGTTTAGTTGGAAGAATAACTAGTGCCTGGAATAGCAATGATTGTGACTACACATAGCTATTATTTTTCATCTTTTTCTTCTTTTTTAGTTTTTTTTTGGTTTAAAAAATTCTAAAAATATTTGGAGGATGATGCTTTTGCAGTATCTAATCTTTATGATTTGTTATATTGCAACTTGTTATGGGATATTGGTGTTTACGTCCGTGAACTATGTTTGTCCCATACCTTGTCAAAAGTAAAGTCGTTTATGATCAATATTCATGTATTGGTTAAAGAATGAATGGAATTTTGACAAATACAAAAGTTAAGCCTATATTGTAAATCTTTGATGGAAGATAGGTTAAAATCTTTTGTTTGCAAGGATTATATCTATTGAATATCGTTATGCGAATAGTGATGGAAGATAGAATGAATCCTTGTGTATTTCACAGGATTGATCTTTACTAATCCATATTTTATGTAATACCGTGAGGCTCCGTAATGTGTCTTATGTTGAGCACTAAACAACCAAGTTGATTATATTTTATTGGCTTTGTTGTTGCTCCGTAAGGTACTATATGTCGAGCATTATGAACTAAATTAATCATCTTGTTTGGTTATTTAGTTATTACTCCATAAGTTTTTCTTGTGTTGAGTATATGAACGGTTAAGCTAATCATTCCTTATGGTTAAACTTATTCGTAGCTCTGTAAGTTTACTTATGTTGAGCATAATCAATTAAATTGATCATTTTTTGTCTTTAATTTGATTGCGTATTCCAATTAAATTAATCATGGGTTTACTTGTGATTAATTTGATTGAGTTTTTGGATATAAAATCATTCTTATGGTTTTGGTGTCCAATGGAAATTCTTCTTTTCTTTTGAAATTAAGGTCGCTCGTTGTTGTTCTCTCGGGAATGACATCAAATGGGGGAGAGTTCTTTTGAACTTGTGCTTAATGGTCATATCTTGAGGGGTGTGCGGATGTGGAATTTTAGAGGGGTTATCTTGTATCTTTAAACTCCTTGATGAATGCATTTAGGTTCGGCTTTATGATTGCATCTAAATTAGTTTGTATGTATTTTTTCTTTTAGTCATGAAATGTCTCTTACGGATATTTCATTATGATCCCGTTCTTGTACCTTTGCCAATTTTATTGACAAAAAGGGGGAGAATTAATATGTAGTTCACACTACAAATACACATGGTTTTCGGATCATTGTGTAAGGGGGAGTGGTATCCATGTGAGATGGAGTATTGACTAAGAGAGTGATACATATCACCATAGTATTATTGTTGAAGTTGTGATACAATTGAACTTTGACACTGTGTAATAATACTATGACACTGTATAACAATGATCGAGAATTATGTTTTCTCATTGTTATAGCTACGGATCTTCAACAATGATGATGCTAAACTTACAACCTTTGGGATCATTGGAGTACTTGGAAATGACGAAGATTTCGAGGAACGTTGAAGATTAGACATGTGGAATAGGAGCTACTAAAGTTTCATTATCTTTTTTGTATTCCATATGTATTGATAGTTTTGTCACTAAAATTGACAAAGGGGGAGATTGTTAGAGCATTGCTCGGTCGAACTCGCATGCGTTGCTATCTCAAGCATGTTTGTCAATGTTAGTGATCAAAACTATAAGTCTTAATTTCTAGTCTACTATAGCTAAGTCTCGGACTAGGATAAAAAGTGTAGTTGAGCTCAGGGACTTCATGGCGATTCATCATACAAGAAGAAGAACTAATCAAGGAACCGGTGGAACTTCTCGACAAAAAGGTATGTAAAGACTTGAACTTATCTATCACTCAAAAGTCTGTCTATTCTATCTCCTACTTCTTGAGACAAAAAGTCGTATGCTATATATAGACTTTCAGTATACACAGTTGGTATTTAGATCCGAGTATACCTCGCCTATCTATATCTCGAAATATGTGTTAGTAATCTCTTCGCTTCGACCAAGTTTATCTTTACCTAGTGACGAAAGTCATGATATGTTTAAATCACTTTGAAAATTGCTTTGACGAAGAATGTTTCAATGATTGGAATGAAAGTTTAGATTACAGAACCAATGTGGACATAAGCATTGTTGTGGAAACACATTTATGTACAAGTCATATTCCTTGAACCAAAGTTTGCGAACTTTGTTGATCAACAGAACCGGAAGAATGGCGTGAGCCAAGTCCGCGAACTCAGTCCGCGAACTGCCGAAGTTCTCAAACCCGAGAATTTCTGCTGGAGTTGAAAAACTAGTGCGTGAAGCTAAGTCCACGAACCGGCAAAGTTCTCATCCCGAGAATTTCTGCTGGAGTTTGTAAACTCTTTCCGATAACTTAAGTCGGCGAACCAAGTCTGCGAACTTAAGAAGGTTATATATCTGAAGATGATTTCTGAACTTAAACTTAAAAAGACTAAGGAATGCAGTTTGCAAACCGTGGCTATAAAATTTCATGAACCGATTCGGGTGAATCAAATCAATTTTGCTTCAATTGTGTCTTGTCTAGTTACATAAGTATTCTTTACAATTGAACAACTCTCTAACTAGTTCATTTGAGTCATGTGAACTAGTTATGGTGAAGAAGAACATGGTTGATATGAAATTCTCATATTGCTAACCTTTTGGTTAACTATTATTGAACCAACAAGTGCATACGTTTGGGTACGGTTAACAAACCTAGAAGTGTGCATTTCAATTGTGTGTAACAAGCTAAGTTTTCGATCTAACGGTTGAGAAATATTAGCTTGAATCCAAATCAGGTTTTCATCTAACAGTGGATATTGATTGCTTTGTTACCAAGGTAACTTAATGGCAAACCCTGATTTGAAAGACTATATAAGGGGACGTCTAGCATCAATGCAAAACTAATCTCCCTACCTTACGTGTGATACTAGTTTGCGTGCTAGAGTCGGTTCTCTTTTAACCTTTGGTTTTCTTCTTCTAAAACCATGTTAACGACTTAAATACTTCATTGGGATTGTGAAGCCAAACCGATACTACTTTATCAAAGTTGCGTGATATGATCTTGCATCTTCTATCGTACGAGTACAATCATATAGATTGGCTTGATATTGATATCTCTGATAGGAAAGATATAAAAATTAATAACAAACATCTTCGTCTCATCGTTTGTGATTCCGCAACATCTTGTTTCGCTACCGTACAATTAAGATTGTTGTGAGGTGATTTATAACTCTAGTATGTTCTTCGGGAATATAAGACCGGATTATCAATTGGTTTCTGTTCACCTTGATTACTTTCAAAAGACGGAACACAACCTTTTAGGGTTTATCTATGGGAGACAGATTAATCCTTCGATAGACTTGTCTATGTGAGACAGGTTTGTTTGTCATCAAGTCTTCGACTTTGGGTCGTAGAAACTCTTAGTTATGGGTGAGATCAGCTAGGGGAATCAAGTGCGCAGTATCCTGCTGGGATCAGAGGCGTAGGGAGTACAACTGTACCTTGGATCAGTGGGAGACTGATTGGGGTTCAACTACAGTCCAGTCCGAAGTTAGCTTGGAGTAGGCTAGTGTCTGTAGCGGCTTAATACAGTGTGTGTTCAATCTGGACTAGGTCCTGGTGTTTTTTTGCATTTGCGGTTTCCTCGTTAACAAAATTTCTGGTGTATGTGTTATTTCAGTTTCCGCATTATATTATTTTATCTTTATAATTGAAATAATACAGGTTGTGCGTTAGATCATCAATTAGAGTAATCCAACCTTTAGTTGTTGATTGTCATTGATTGATCCCCGGATATTGGTCTTTGGTACCATCCGAGTTATTCCTTGTATTTGATTAGTACTCGCTGATTTCTATTAGCTTGAGTAAATCAAAACAAGAGAGAGATATTAACTCCTTGAGATGCTTTTACCAAGATTGAGTCTGACTGTCTAGCTGATTCTCTAGAAAGTATTTCGGAGTTAGTCCATACAGATTGCTAAGCGAAATATTGGGTGGTGTTGTTAGACCCCCGCTTTTTCAATTGGTATCATAGCAGGCAAACACTTTGAACCTAACAAGTTTGTGTTTGTTCGTTCCTTAAAAGTTGTCCCATGGTAAATTTCTTTGGAAAACTTGCTCTTGGCATCTGTAACGCATGCCAGAAATCCTTAAAGATTGCCTCAAGATTGTTATGGTCAAAACCTCTGGGTTCTCATGATAGTCTCTCTTCATCTAAAATTGAAGCTTTGGATGATAAGTATCAATCTAAAGGAAAAAATAAAAAGAAGGAAAGAGTAAGTAAACGTTCGTCACACTCAAGGATATGGACCCTCACTAGATTAACTCTAGATCTATTTGAGGAATACTATCATAATGGATCAATTGACAAAGATCTATTCAGAGCATTCGAAGACGTTTTTAATCTCTTAGAAAAACTTAATTCTGTTAAGTCCAAGAATCATTCCGAAAAAGGTTCGGTACATATACAACCTAGGAATCAGAAGAATCTTCCTTCTAACCAGATTAAACAAATGAGAGAAAGCTATGACTGACCTGATTATCATCATTATTTTGATTATACAACGGGGACTGTTCACACATATCAACCAGAAATGTTGCATGAGGATTCCTCTGCGCATTATGCCTCTTGGTAAAAAGCTTGGCACTACCCCATTTTCATATATCTTGGAATGGGGCAAGAAATGGTTGGAATTGTGTACAATTTTGTTATTCACTGTTTGATCACCCAATAAAGCTTTCTACTGCATCCATCGTCTCTCACAAAGTGTGTTGTTTCAGGATGCATAACCTTTGTTGTGCAAAAGAAAACCCCACTTTCGTGTGTGTGGGTCGCGGTTCACAAACAGGTACAAGCCCATTATTAGTCTTATAAAGGAGAAGTTCACGTACTCTCTTCTTCTTCACCCGTCCGCGTACATGAATCTCTAGGGTTTTGTGTGTTTTCTCCATTAAAGGCTCTTTGGAGAAATTAAGAGAAAGGGTGTTCAAGATTAACTCCATGTAAGTAAATTCCTCTTGTTCCTTTCAATTTCTTATTGCTCATGATAAATTCTAAGGGCTCAATTACCTCTAGAATGAATTCTCCTTGTGACCAAAATTCTCTTAGGATTAGGTTTGTGAATGATTCTTGTGCTAGAATCTTTGTAAAGTTTTCATCTAAATGTTTTATCCTAGAAAATAAATTGGATTTATCTAGTGGACATGAAGAGGATTTAGCTTGCTTCAAAAAATTCAATCTTGGAAACATCTTTGATGGTTATGGTCAAGGTTTTGATTCTCTCACAAGAATTTTCTATGCCAATATTCATGATGTTGATCTTGATAAGATGGAATTCAAATCCATGGTAAATAGAGAAAGATTTCTTGTTAATAGAGAATTAATTTCAAGAATTACCAACATTCTGTTGGGAAACGTGCGTCTTCCTATACCAAATGAAGAACGACCATCTTGTGATGAAATCTCTCTAGGGCTTTGTGGCAAGAAGGTAGCTTGGAATCAAGGAAAGTTTCCTACTAATAATCTTAGTATCCCGTTATAAGCGTTTGGGAAACTTGGTATCTCTAATCTTTGTCCCTCCACAATGGAGAACTCTTGGTGGAGTCATGAGTTTGCGAAAATAGTTTATTTCCTTGAATCGAGTGTTCAAAGTCTCGATATTTGTGGGTTCATCATCTATCAAATGACTTCGATGACTTCACCTATCAAAATGTTAGGCTACCCTTGCTTGATTGTATAAATTTGACGTGATCGTGGTCTTGATTCGATTGGCAACTCTCTCGGAGTTCCCAAACTGGTTCGTCCGTATACCTTCAGACGCATAAGGGAAAATGTGTGCAAAAGACAAAGAGATGCTTAAATTAACTATTGTGACCCTACCACTTTGAGTCTTCTTCAAAAAATTCATAAGGGTGTGAGTAAGGTCGATTCGAGGGTGAAGTGTGTCCAAGAACAATTGTCTTTGGTTGCAACGAAGTTTCCCGAGCTCAAGGAAGAATTGAACACAATTCAAGCATCTTGGAGTATCTCCGATGAGGAAGAAGATGAGTAATTTGTGTTCTGTTTGCCTAGTATATCTTCTTTTTGGTTTAGTTGGAAGAATAACTAGTGCCTGGAATAGCAATGATTGTGACTACACATAGCTATTATTTTTCATCTTCTTGTTCTTTTTTAGTTTTTTTTTTTATTTTGGTTTAAAAAATTCTAAAAATATTTGGAGGATGATGTTTTTGCAATATTTAATCTTTATGATTTGTTATATTGCAACTTGTTATGGGATATTGGTGTTTACGTCCGTGAACTATGTTTGTCCCATACCTTGTCAAAAGTAAAGTTGTTTATGATCGATATTCATGTATTGGTTAAAGAATGAATGGACTTTTGACAAATACCAAAGCCTATATTGTCAATCTTTGATGGAAGATAGGTTAAAATATTTTGTTTGCAAGGATTATGTCTATTGAATGTCGTTATGCGAATAGTGATGGAAGATAGAATGAATCCTTGTATATTTCACAATATTGATCTTTACTAATCCATATTTTATGTAATACTGTGAGGCTCCGTAATGTGTCTTATGTTGAGCACTAAACAACCAAGTTGATTATTTTTGATTGGCTTTGTTGTTGCTCCGTAAGGTACTATATGTCGAGCATTATGAACTAAATTAATCATCTTGTTTGGTTATTTAGTTATTAGTCCATAAGTTTTTCTTGTGTTGAAAGACTATATAAGGGGACATATAGCATCAATAAAAAACTAATCCGCACACCTTACGTGTGATACTAGTTTGCGTGCTAGAGTCGGTTCTCCTTTAACCTTTGGTTTTCTTCTTCTAAAACCAGGTTAACGACTTAAATACTTCATTGGGATTGTGAAGCCATACCGATACTACTTTATCGTAGTTGTGTGATCTGATCTTGCATCTTCTATCGTACGAGTACAATCATATTGATTGGATTGAGATTGATATTTCCGATAGGCAAGATATAAAAAGTAATCACAAACATCTTTGTCTCATCGTTTGTGATTCCGCAACATCTTGTTTCGTTACCATACGATTAAGATTGTTGTGAGGTGATTGATAACTCTAGGTTGTTCTTCGGGAATATAAGACCGAATTATCAATTGGTTCTTGTTCACCTTGATTACTATCAAAAGACGGAACAAAACCTTTTAGGGTTTATCTATGGGAGACAGATTAATCCTTCGATAGACTTGTCTGTGTGAGACAGATTTGTTTGTCATCAAGTCTTAGAATTTGGGTCGTAGCAACTCTTAGTTGTGGGTGAGATCATCTAGGGGAATCAAGTGCGCAGTATCTTGCTGGGATCAGAGGCATAGGGAGTACAACTGTACCTTGGATCAGTGGGAAACTGATTGGGGTTCAACTACAGTCCAGTCCGAAGTTAGCTTGGAGTAGGCTAGTGTCTGTAGCGGCTTAATACAGTGTGTGTTAAATCTGGACTAGGTCCCGGGGTTTTTCTGCATTTGCGGTTTCCTCGTTAACAAAATTTCTGGGTCTGTGTTATTTCAGTTTCCGCATTATATTGTTTTATCTTTATAATTGAAATAATACAGGTTGTGCGTTAAATCATCAATTAGAGAAATCCAACCTTTGGTTGTTGATTGTCATTGATTGATCCTCGGATATTGGTCTTTGGTACCATCCGAGTTATTACTTGTATTTGATTAGGACTCGCTGATTTCAATTAGCTTGAGTAAATCAAAACAAGAGAGAGATATTAACTCCTTGAGATACTTTTACCTAGATTGAGTCTGACTGTCTAGTTGATTCTCTAGAAAGTATTTCGGAGTTAGTCCATACAGATTGCTAAGCAAAATATTGGGTGGTGTTGTTAGACCCCCGCTTTTTCACTTCGTGTCATCTTTCTTATATTTCCCTTTTAGGTGTTTTGAGTGACGTGACGAACTCCTTTCACAGTTTTATTTTTGGTTTTCAATTATAAGTGATTGTTTTTTTATGAAAATATTTGAATTTTTTTTTGGGATAATTCATGAGTAGTTTTGAAAGGAATTATGCTTGGGTCGACTACTCAGACTGAAATTCTAATTTTCGGATGAAGTAATGTAACTTAGAGACATTGTGTGTGTTGCATAAAAATTGCAAACATTGAACGGAAAGGGAAACATGTAGAGGAAAATATAACATGGAGATTGAGAACGATATTGACTTCATTCTCAAAATGGGACGCGTGCGTCGAGTCCCCAGCAAATTTCAAAAAGATCTCTCGCACAAATAAGCGTTTAACGAAACTTACTTGTTGACGACTACACATGTTGACTTGTGAAGAAAGGGAAGATTTCTAGTTCATAGATGCAACTCCCCTGAATTAATTTTCTCCTCGACAATGCGTTTCAGGTCATTGAATTCACTTGTAGGGTGATGGATGAATCTGTGGTAATGGTAATATCTCGGATCAGTCATCTCCTGATTAGTTAGTGGATGCCATACATGAGGTAGTTGAATTACTCCGTCTTGTGCCCAAACTTCTAGTAGCTCGATAATCTTCCGTATTGGAAATGGGAAGTGCGGGTACCCTGAGTCTAGTTTTTCTTGCGTTTGCAGTTGTTGTCGTGAGAATTCTTGCGGGATTCTATACGAGGCCCGTTTCGAGAGAGGAGTTGAGACGTGAGCGTGTGCTGCCATAGGTGCAGATCTCTTAACTAGGCGGTTTGTTGAGGTGTATCTTCTCTCGAGGGTCCTGCATCGATGGTAACAGCGCCGCAGTGTGGTTGAACTGGATACCGTTCATTGGTGAAGCTCTTGTCTTCATGAAGGGATTGGTAAATTTCCTCTTCTTCAGGAGCTTCTCTGCTCAGTGAAGCCAGCGCGGTCGTGGCTATGGATACAAATTTTCCAGCAGAGTTTCATAAGCCGGTTCCTTGCTCTTGTCCCACAAGTATTGTGATACTCCTGCAATTCCCTTTCCCTGTGAAACTGTTTCGGCTCTTTGTCGCCGGCTGGATTTTGTTGATCATTTCCTTTCGGCTCATGTCTGACGTGGTTACGTGTCCTGTCTGCATCACCGTTGGCGGAAACTTGGACTGCAAATAAAGATCTGATATCATCTTTATCGTTGATGGTGTTCAACGGGCGAATGCTTGTCGACTCCTTCCATAACCGGTTTACCACGCTTCTTAAAAAACAAAGCGTCTCGTGTCGCCGTTTGGCGGTATCATCCTGATTTGCAAGGACATCTTCTAACATCCTAGCCATGCCTTCTACGGTGATTGCACTTTGATCATTCATGACTTTCGGAGAATCTGGCTGGCGGGGATACAGAGTGGAAGTTGAGATTGGTGATTGAAATGAAATTGGGTTAATGAATGTGTTTAGACCTAAAATCCACCCTCTTGAATTCGAGAAAATTGAAATGAATTTGAAAATTGATCTTGCAACCGAGAGATCAATCTCCCACTGTGGTCGCCAGTTGTTTGAGGGTAAAAACTGATTGTGCTGTTTTTGGTAAATTTGTGTGTTGATGAGAAACGAATTCAAACCCTAACCAAATGCACTGCACGGGAGTACTTTTAGATTCGAGAGATCAATCTGTAAGACTCTGGCCTAAACCAAGAAATGGTCGTTCCATATTCAATTCGGTCACAAGGTGAAGGAGAAGGGTTGATCTTAGGGAGGGAAGCAAAAAAACTGTTTGAGATCAGAATGTTGAATTATGAAGGTGTGGTTGTTTATGACTTGTATCAGAATGTGGAACTGGCTTGCAGAATGTAAGCTATCAGTTCTGGGTGTTTTCTGGATGCTTGTGTTGATAACACTTGTGTTCTTTGTCTAAATAGGTTCAAAACCTATTTATACAAGTCATTTGAGCGCAACCCTGATCTCGTAGGAAGTGGAGAAGTTAAGTAGTGGAGAAGTGGGTTTGTGCGGAAGGTGGTGATCCTCATGTTTCCGTTACGAGGGAAGACTGATTACACATTCACCCACTACTCTCTGCTAACCGCCCGTCGTTCCTGACACTTTCTCGTAATGGGCGTGTTGCACGCCGCACGTTGTAAACCGCCAGACCAATACCCCAGTGAGTATCCCCCAATTTGTGACATGGTTGATGTCTCGAGTGTATGGGTCAAGTCACGTGACTTGCCGCTAAAATCAGCACATAGTGATTTTAGGTTAAATAACAAATTATTTGTAAAACCGATATTTATAAAGCATTGCTTATAATCGATGTATGTAAAGTATCGCTTTCGAATAAGCAGCTGAAAGTAATCGATATGTTAGAAGCATTGTTGTTTTTGAGCTCGATCGAATCAGACACGGATTGAGCGTCTTAAAAGCAGCACGACCGGCCATCTTTGGGTGATCGTTTGAGGACCCTATGGTCGAGCTGTCACTTGGTCGATTGCTCCCTGTGGAGGAGGGATGGCCTGTGCTCACAATGCTACTTTGCTAGTTTTCTAAAAATAAATCTACACCATCCAACTAGGCTGTCGAAGTTGAATGGACGAGATGATTTGCGGCAATTGCAAACTGCTGTTGACGCAAGTTTAGGGTTTAGGGGGCCACGCGGCCAACCCTTTTAGGCGAGCGATTCAAGGCATCGAGCGCTAATTCGAGCAGGCCGGTCGGTCACGTGTAAAGGTGGGTCGACGATGATCACGTTGGCATCTTCGGGGTCGCCTGAAATTAGATCTAAGCCACTCGATTCGGCTGGCAAAGATGGATGGTCGTGATTGATTTGCGACAGTAGGACGTTGCCGCAAACGCAATATTAGGGTTTTCAAAGCAGCGCGTTCACCCTACTTTGGGTGAACGGTTTGATACGTTCTGGTTTTGTCGTGGACAGGTCGATCGACCAAGGAAGGAGTTGGTCCAACGGTGAACACGTTGGCATCTGTTTGATCGCTCGAGATGCGATCCAAGCCGTCCGACTAGGCCGGCTAAGTTGGACGGACGTGATACGTTTTGAGACCCTTTTTGTTGGTCTCAGCTCGTTTGAGCTATTTTCAAGTAGCGCGAACACCCATGTTTGGGTCAGCGTTTGAAGCGATTGTGAATGAGCTAAATAGGGCTCGATCAACTAGGGCATTAATGGGCCCGTCGATGGTCACTATGGTGATTACCTAGTTCTGAAGGAGTAGTCTAAGCTTGTTAAATTGCGCGGCCAAATCATGTGGCCGTGATTATTTTTGAGACTGATATTAACAGTCTAGATTTTCCTTAAGGAATTTAAGCGTGATCGAGCTAACTTAAAAGCGTGTCGATACGAGATTCTCTTTGTCAGAGAGTGATGCAGCCTATGTGAGTACTTTCATGCAGGTCTCAATACTGACACTTCGGGAGACTCATGCTACTCTGCTGAGAGTGAACATTTAATCGCCATGTCATGTCAATGATGAGAGTTCGGCTGGGAACATAGCACGGGAAAATACTAGGCAAGTCATGCATTATTTAATAATGCTGGTAAAAAATAGAATTCACATAATATTTGGGATTGCTATTACGCGCACCATTATGAGTGAATTTCATATATGTATTGAATTACTCAATCGAGCGAAGAGGTTTTTTTCACTCATCACTTCTTAAATGGCTTTACCCATTGCAAGGGAGCAGCGCATTAAATATAGGAGTTATAATTTTAGCCTTGAACCAAAAACCACCATCAACGTTAAGTCCCCTGCTCAGCACGTAATGATTATGCCATTGCGGGGTGAACATTAGATGGTGACGTACATAATGTAAAAAAGACGAGATAAAGGAAGTTTACCCAAAGGAGCTTGATCGACCGCCATTAACCCACCCATGCAACAATACCGGCGTGGCTATGGAGTGTTGGTGGGCCCAGCAACCCTTTCTTGCGCCCGAGCTAAATGAGGAGTCCTTCTTCCTTCTGGATTCTGCGAACGCACTTGTATAAAAGGGCGTCGACCCTTATAATTTTCTTTTTTTTTATTCGCTCGTTTGGCTTCTCCCGTCGTTGCTGGTTTTACCGCCGCCGTCAACTTCCTTGCCGTCGTGTGTTGCCAATAACAAGGTACTTGCTCCCTTCTTTTCTCTGTTTTCTTCTTCTTCTTCTTCTTCTTTTGTGTGGATGTAAACCCTAGTTTCAGGTGTAGCTTCCTTGAACTTGAAAAAATCATCTCATTGTGAATAAAACCTCTTCGTTGGCAATATTACAATGGATTCCACCAGTAAAAATTAATAGCGGAGTAGTTAACGTTGCTAAAATCACCAGTATAACGAGCAAAGAGCCTTAGTTAGTTTGCATGTAAAACCTAGATTTTAGGTTTAGGCAGTGAGCGTAATACCCACGGTAAGCCCGTTCGCCCGTCCGTGGTTCGACTTGGTCGTGGCCATACATCCCGCGGCTGATACATGGTTTTTGTGCGTCCTTCTCCCCATTTTATGCTCGTCCCGAGGCCAAGAGGATGTTCAATGCAAGAGGACGATCGAGCATGTAACGGCTTTACTTGATCCGACTGTGGGCGTACGTCCCGCGGCTAAAAAAAATTTGTGTCCATATTTGAATTTTAACAACGAATTTTCTGCATGATTCTCCTTTTAGCCTCAAGTAGTGACTCTTTTCCATTGTGCTTCATTTTAGTTATTTGAAAGTGAACTAAGAAGCTCTTGTTAAGATGTCACCTAGAAATAATGATGTCGCTAAATTGGGAGGTGTTAATAACTCCAAAGATATGCCGAACATAGATGATGAGTTGTTCGTCGTGCCTTATCCGAATGTTAGAACTCATCCTAGTCATAATAAGATAACCTTGCTTACAGGCTCAGAGAATGAAGAGGCTGCTCCATCAGTTTCTCCAGCACGTGTGATGAGGTTCTGTCTCCAAAAGAAAGAATATCCATTTTCTCCCATCGATTTCAAAGTTTGCCATACCTCGCTATGCTCTTATGAAGGATGGATGAGACATATGTTAAGCAATGAGAGTATCAAAAATAACTTGACTAAATCACAGATCGTCGAGGCTATCATGGCTTATGCAACACTTCATATCAAGAAAGACGTTGCGGGTTTGATTACTTTTATTTCTCGATGGTGTCCTTCCACGCATACGACCATATGTAGATGGGGAGAAATGACTATTACTTTGGAAAGTGTAGCCGTGTTGCTGAGTCTTCCAATCACGGGGAGTTTTGGTTATAAACTATCCGCCGAAGAAAGTGTCACCTTCGATACTCCGGTTCGGAAGGCGGAAGGATATAACCAACAGGAAAGCGGTGAGAAATGCTTTTATACTTGGTGGGTGTCTGAATGGTTTCCTACAAAACCGAAACCGGGCCAAGTGCTGGATAATGAACTTAATGTTGTCGCATTTATGTCTTTGTGTCTGTCTAGGGATGTCTTTGATGATGGCTCTGGCAAGAAGACCATAAGACGCGAGCTCGCCATGTTTGCTATTAAGTTGGCGCAAGGTGTAGTCCTCCCTTTAGGCATCTTATTTCTTGGGTCGTTGTACTCTCATATGGATTCCTTGGCAGCGGATATGTATGCTTCCAACGGGTATAAGAAAGTGGAATCGCATATTCACGTTGCTTTCCTCCAAGCGTGCTTATGGGAACACTTCAAAGGCTATGCTCCGGTCCATGCAACTTTGTTTTCTAGTCTGTATGGAGGTTCGAGAATACTCCGTTGGCAAAACAGACGTCCAAAACCTGGGTTGAAGATTATCGATTTTTTCGACAACGTGTACACCATAGATTTTTTCCTGTGGGGGCCGGTTCATTCTTCTGTGGTTCAACCGAAAACCTTTTCCGTTGCTCCTGTCACTGTGTTGCACACCGATGGAAAGGATATGAGCTCTGGAGAAATCATATTCCTGCGAAGTTGCATGCCGGGATATATTCCATCTTTCTTTGATGAATCTCTCACTGCAGTTCCTTACAACATTGACATGGCTGCTCGTCACATGGGATCTGATCAGGGGATCCCGTTTTGTCGTCTTCCAATGCCTTCAGCAGATCTCTTGCCATCTGTTCTTGATGCTATTGTCTTCCCAACAAAGCAGAGCCTTCCATTTTTCTCCCCGGAAGAAAACCAGTGGCAACTAAGAAGTATAAGGATTTCTGGAGGGAAGAGTTGTTAGCTTTCCAAATATATTCGGAGGAAGTTGTAATAGTTACTCGCGACAAGCCTTCCATTGAAATCTTGAAGCAACATAAGCGGTTGAAGCCGTTCCCAGGCAAGCGAACCAGGGTCGACGCTTCCGATGATTGCACTCCCCAGGGGAAGGAGACGATGAAGAAGCAGGCAGGCAGCGTTCGAATGATTTCAATAGCTCCAGTGACTTTCAACTCTTCCCATATGCAGGTACTTAAGCTTTTCTCTTTAATCCGCTAATTTTAGCTACCTTGAAAAAATCCGCATTAAACGTCATTCTCCTTTAAAACCAGGGCCTCCGGAGTGAGAATTTTTTCAATAGACTAGCGCGTAGTCATAACGCAGCTTTAGAGAAATCTGGCGATACTGAAGTTCTTGAAAACGGAGATACGGGTGAGGGTGAAGAAGGCTCAAAGTCCGACAGCGATGAAGGAAGCGTCTCCAAGCATAGCGGTGAGACTGACCATTCCAGCGAGCCTGAAGACGAGACCGTGACAGATGCCACTTTCGGGTTGAGGAGGATGATAATGCAGGGAACACTGAAGACGCCAAGTCAATGGTTGTAAAGGTGCTTCCCTCTAAAGAGCCTCTCGTGACTGATGAAGCATTAGTTGTGCGTTCTGCTGCTAGAGCTACTTTTGACCCTCCTTTTGACGCCCCTTTCGTAGATCATGTGCTCGTCGGAGGATTTAGTGTGCCGGCTAAATATGAGGGGTTATACACCAAGATATGGAAGAAGCATTGTCACATCACCAATTCCAAGAAGCTTAAGAGTCGTTTTGCATTGGTCAAACGCGTCGAAGAAGCTTTATCTTCCATTCATGACATGAGCAGCGTGACTGGGCACACTGTTTCCGAGGAGGTAGTTTCAAACTGGGAGTTCCACCGAGATGTGTTCGTGAGGTATGAGTTTAATGCCTCTTGGTTCTGTGAAGGGTTTTCTAAAATCCAGAAGCTGCAAGGTGAAAGAAATGAAGCACCCTCCATGGACTTCATTGCTCAACAAGAGGAAGAGATTGAGAGGCTATCTCAGGAGTTGAATCTGAGACAGGCCGCTCTCCAGAACATGAAAGACGCTCTTTCCCAGAAGAACGAGCTGTTGCTGAAAGACTTCCCTTGAATACTTCGTGTCTTCTTTCTTATATTTCCCTTTTAAGTGTTTTGAGTGATGTGAGGAACTCCTTTCACAAATTGATTTTTGGTTTCGAATTAGCAAGTGATTGCTTTTTTATGAAAATATTTGAATTTGTTCTTGGGATAATTCATGGGTAGTTTTTGAAAGGATTTATGCTTGGGTCGACTACTCAGACTGAAATTCTAATTTTCGGATGAAGTAATGTAACTTAGAGACATTGTGCGTGTTGCAAAAAAATTACAAACGTTGCAGGAAAAGGGAAACATGTAGAGGAAAATATAACATGGAGATTGAGAACGATATTGACTTCGTTCTTAAAATGGGACGCGTGCGTCGAGTCCCCAACAAATTTCAAAAAGATCTCTCGCACAAATAAGCGTTTAACGAAACTTACTTGTTGACGACTACACATGTTGACTTGTGAAGAAAGGGAATATTTATAGTTCATAGACGCAACTCCCCTGAATTAATTTTCTCCTGGACAATGCGTTCCAGGACGTTGCATTCACTTGTAGGGTGATGGATGAATCTGCGGTAATGGCAATATCTCGGATCAGTCATCTCCTGATCAGTTGGTGGACGCCATACAGGAGGTATTTGAATTACTCCGTCTTGTGCCCAAACTTCTAGTAGCTCGAGAATCTTCCGCATTGGAAATGGGAAGTGCGGGTACTCTGAGTCTAGTTTTTCTTACGTTTGCAGCTGTTGTCGTGAGAATTCTTGCGGGCTTCGATACAAGGCTCGTTTCGAGGGAGGAGTTGATACGTGAGCGTGTGTTTCCATAGGCACAGATCTCTTAACTTGACGTTTTTGTTGAGGTGTAACTTCTCTCGAGGGTCCTGCATCGATGGTAACAACGTCGCGGTGTGGTTGAACTGGATACCGTTCATTGGTGAAGCTCTTGTCTTCATGAAGGCCTTGGTAAATTTCCCCTTCTTCAGGCGCTTCTCTGCTCAGTGAAGCAGGAGCGGTCGTGGCTGTGGATCGTTGAGCAACTCTCTGAACTTCTGCGAGGGTCTTGAGATACAGATTTTCCAGCAGAGTTTCATAAGACGGTTCCTTGCTCTTGTCCCGCAAGTATTGTGATACTCCTAGCAAGTCCCTTTCCCTGTGAAACTGTTTCGGCTCTTTGTCGCCGGCTGGATTTTGTTGATCGTTTCCTTTCGGCTCATGTCTGGCGTGGTTACGTGTCCTGTCTACATCACTATTGGCGGAAACATGGACTGCAGATAAAGGTTCGATATCATCTTTATCATTGATGGTGTTCTCCGGGCGAATGCTTGCCGACTCCTTCCATAACCGGTTTACCACGCTTCTTAAAAGAAAAAGCGTCTCGTTTGACGTTTGGCGATATCAGCCTGATTTGCGAGGACATCTTCTAACATCCTAGCCGGCGGTGATTGCACTTCGATCATTCATGACTTTCGGAGAATCTGGCCGGCGGGGATACAGAGTGGAAGTTGAGATTGGTGATTGAAATGAAATTGGATTAACGAATGTGTTTTGACCTAAAATCCACCCTCTTGAATTCGAGAAAATTGAAATGAATTTGAAAATTGATCGTGCAACCGAGAGATCAATCTCCCACTGTGGTCGCCAGTTGTTTGAGGGTAAAAACTGATTCTGCTGTTTTTGGTAAATTTGTGTGTTGATGAGAAACGAATTCAAACCCTAACCAAATGCACTGCACGGGAGTACTTTTAGATTCGAGAGATCAATCTGTAAGACTCTGGCCTAAACCAAGAAATGGTCCTTCCAGATTCAATTCGGTCACAAGGTGAAGGAGAAGGGTTGATCTTAGGGAGGGAAGCAAAAAAACTGTTTGAGATCAGAATGTTGAATTATGAAGGTGTGGTTGTTTATGAATTGTATCAGAATGTGGAACTGGCTTGCAGAATGTAAGTGTTGATGGTGGATTTTCATTTAAGGCTAAAATTGTAAAAGCAAAAATTATGCGCTGACATCCTGTAAAGGATAAATCCATTAATGAGTGATGAATACTTCTTCGCTTTACTAATTCACCTAGAATTGAGCATGTAGCAACAAATCCCATATACCCTATGAATTTATAGCATTATCAATTAATGCATGACCATCCTTGTATTTCCTGTGTTGTTCCCACAGAACTCTCATTATTAGTGCGACATGACGACTGAGTGTTACTCTCAACAGAGTAACACGAATCTCCAAGTATTAATAGTGAGGCATGCACGAAATACACGTACAAGATACATCTCTCGGTGTGTTATACTAACCCGATTGAGCATATTTGAATCTGAATTGTCCATATCAGTCTCAGAAACAATCATGACCACGCAAGTTGGTCGTACGATTTAACCAGCCTAGAAGATCCTTAGCAGGAGCAGGATACTACATTAATGAACACCAGCGGGCCCACTTATACCCTGGTCGGTCGAATGCCTACCATGCCTCCCAAACTACCACCGAACACCAGCCTGAAGTTGGATGTCCATACTGGTATGGAGCAGCTTGGAGGAATCGTACAAACAAAGGCCGCCTATGGCAGTATCAAGTTCATCACGTCCGTCCAACTTCACCGGCGTGGTTGGACGGCGTGGATCATCCCAAAGTCGGTCGAACAAGTGTCGTAGTGTACACCGGCGGACCTTCTTCCTACCTGCATGACCGACTCTTCCTTAAACTGAGCAGATTGCAATATACGATTGTCCGAAGTTGTGTCAGCGTGAAGAATTGAGGGTCGCGGGAAATTCCACTAAAGGTCCCAAATTGATCACGACCATCCAATTTCACCGACATGATTGGATGGCTTATATCGGACCCATAGCCACTAGGCAGATATTGGCGCGTTCACCACCGGCCCAACGTGGGCCCCACGTGGTCGGGCTCCCCAAAGGAGAAGCGTTGCTTGCCAATCGTCCAGCCAAAGCAGTGTGGACGTGAAACCCTAATTAGGGTTTGCGGCACAACACATGTGTCACAAATCAGTCTCAACCATCCATCTTCGCAGGTATAGACGGAGGGTGTAGATGTAGATTCAAAGGGCCCAGAGCATGTCAACACAATCACCATGGGCCCGCTTACATACATGACTAATCGGTCAATCCCAACTATGGTTGGTCGTCTCGATTCGTGCGCCCAAACCAGGCATGGCCGCGCGTTTTCAATTGCAAATCAATCTCGACCACTCAACTTTCCCGGACAAATTGAGTGGCTTAGATCACATCTTCACGGGACAGTGAGGTACGGACGTGTACACTGGCCTGCCGACTGTACGCCTGACTGATCGACCACGAGCGACCATGGTTGGTCGTCTCAAAACGCGTACCCAAAGTAGGCACGACGTGCGGTCTTCAATTCCTTTGCGGCATGGGATTTCTGTCGCAAATCAATCTCAACCGCTCCTATTTGCCAGACAAATTGAGTGGCTTAGATCGCATCTCCATGGGACAGTGAGGTACAGACACCTACACCAGCATGTCGTCTACATGCATGCCCAATCGGCCCTGCCAAAAACGTGTCCCATGCCTGGATTCAACCAAGCTAAAGGTCGGTGTTCGAGCACCTCCTAAACCCTAATCCAACGGTCGCAGATATGGGTCGCAAGCCATCTTGTCCGTCCAACTTCACCAGCCTGGACGGACAGCCTAATACAGGAGTTAGGCAACCCGTGAGGTATTACCACAATCACCGTCCACCATTTTACCACACAGAGTGATCGGCCAAGTCAGGGCTTACCTATACAGCCTCCAAACGATCACTCGAAGATGGTTGGACGTGATGCTATGCTTAATCCGCGATTTACTCCGTTAAGCCTTAAAACAACGATGCTTCATACACGCTGAATATATTCGATGCGTCACATGCATAGAAATGCACACGATATTTCATAAATATCAACTTCCTAAATAACTTAGTTATTTAACCTAGCATCACATGCTTTCTGTGGGTCCCACGATCCACACACTCGAGACATTAATCATGTCACAAACTGGGGGATACATACTGGGGTATTGGTCTGGCGGTTTACAGCGTGCAACGCACAACGCGCCATCACAAGAACGTGTCAGGAAGACATGGACGGTTAGTGATGATGGGAGAAGTGGGCAAGACTGATCGTGTGACACTAACACACGCAACTCCACTACTCCATCACTCCACTTTCTCCACTTCCCAGGAGAGGAGTGGGTAAGGCTCAATGACTTGTATAAATAGGTTCTCCTCCCTATTTCCAGAACAAGACAAAAACAGAAACCAAGTGTTGATACAATCGTATCCAAACACCAGAACTGATAGCTTACATTCTGCAAGCCAGTTCAGCTTTCTGATACAAGTCATACACATACAACACCTTCACAATCTCAACACCTTCTTGGCTTCCCTCCCTAAGATCAACCCCATCTCCTTCACTTTGTGACCGAAGTAAGTCTAGAACGACCATTTCTTGGTTTAGGCCAGAATTGTACAGATTGATTTCTCGAATCACAAGCAATCCCGTGCAGTGCATTTGTTTAGGGTTTAGATTCACTTCTCATTCACACACCCCAAATTACCAAAACCGGCAGAAATAATTTTCACCCATAAACAGTAAGCTATCAGTTCTGAGTGTTTTCTTGATACTTGTGTTGATAACACTTGTGTTCTTTGTCTAAATAGGTTCAAAACCTATTTATACAAGTCATTTGAGCGCAACCCCGATCTCGTAGGAAGTGGAGAAGTTAAGTAGTGTAGAAGTGGGTTTGTGCGGAAGGTGGTGATCCTCATGTTTCCGTTATGAGGGAAGACTGATTACATGTTCACCCACTACTCTCTGTTAACCGTCCGTCTTTCCTGACACTTTCTCGTAATGGGCACGTTGCGCGCCGCACGCTGTAAACTGCCAGACCAATACCCCGGTGAGTATCCCCAGTTTGTGACGTGTTTGATGTCTCGAGTGTGTGGGTCAAGTCACGTGACTTGCCGCTAAAATCAGCACATAGTGCTTCTAGGTTAAATAACAAATTATTTGTAAAACCGATATTTATAAAGCATTGCTTATAATCGATGTATGTAAAGTATCGCTTTCGAATAAGCAGCTGAAAGTAATCGATGTGTTAGAAGCATCACTGTTTTGAGATCGATCGAATCAGTCACGGATTGAGTGTCTTAAAAGAATCACGACCGGCCAGCTTTGGGTGATCGTTTGAGGACCCTATGGTCGAGCTATCACTTGGTCGATTGCTCCTTGTGGAGGAGGGATGGCCGGTGTTCACAATGCTACTTTGGTAGTTTTCTAAAAATAAATTTACACCATCCAACTAGGCTGGCGAAGTTGAATGGATGAGATGACTTGCGGCAATTGCAAACTGTTGTTGACGTAACTTTAGGGTTTAGGGGGTTGTGCGGCCAACCCTTTTGGGAAAGCGATTCAAGGCATTGAGCGCTAGTTCGAGCAGGACGGTCGGTCACGTATAAATGTGGGTCGACGGTGACCACGTTGACATCTTCGGGGTCGCCTGAAATTAGATCTAAGCCACTCGATTCGACTGGCGAAGATGGATGGTCGTGATTGATTTTCGACAGTAGGGCGTTGCCGTAAACGCAATTTTAGGGTTTTCAAAGTAGCGCGTTCACCCTACTTTGGGCGAACGATTTGATACGCTCTGGTTTTGTCGTGGACAGGTCGATCGACCAAAGGATGAGTTGGGCCAACGGTGAACACGTTGGCATCTCTTTGATCGCTCGAGGTGCGATCCAAGCCGTCCGACTAGGCCGGCAAAGTTGGACGGACGCAATACGTTTTGAGACCCTTTTTGTCGATCTCAGCTCGTTTAAGCCATTTTCAAGTAGCGCGAACACCCATGTTTGGGTCAGCGTTTGAAGCGATTGTGAATGAGCTAAATAGGGCTCGATCGACTAGGGCATTAGTGGGTCCGCCGGTGGTCACTATGGTGATTACCTAGTTATGCTAGGAGTAGTCTAAGCTTGTTAAATCGCGCGTCCAAATCGTGTGGTCGTGATTATTTTCGAGACTGATATTAACGGTCTAGATTTTCCTTAAGGAATTTAAGCGTGATCGAGCTAACTTAAAAGCGCGTCGATACGAGATTCTCTTTGTCATAGAGTGATGCAGCCTGTGTGAGTACTTTCATGCAGGTCTCAATACTGACACTTCGACGGACTCATGCTACTCTGCTGATGTAGATGGTGGATTTTCGACAAGGGCTAAAATCGTAAACTCATAATTATACGAAGCTCTGATCCAGCAACCAGACGTGAGTATTGAGACACGGGTCTCTCATTGAATTCTCAACGGAGAGTACTTTCTCTCTGAGTACATGTAGATATGTAGTCTCACGACTGGACAACGACATATTTCATGAATACTGAACACTTTCAGTGATTATTTCTATATAGTATCACGAGATGGACGGCTCCTAGACAGCTTGCTCTGCTAGTATAGAGCGATAACGTCTTCAGGAACAAACAACGAGTTTACTCTAACTATATAAAGGATATGACTTACCGACAAGCTCATATCGGGATAATTAATGCTCCTAGACAGCTTGCTCTGCTAGTATAGAGCGACAAAGTTAATTATTCCTAATTAAGATTAATTCTGCCGTGACATTCACTACTGAATTCCCAGAATAATCTATTATTGCTCCTATTCCATGGTCGAATCCACGACTGGTCCCATGGAATGGCAATAACAATTGCTCCTATTCCATGTTCGAATCCACGACTGGTCCCATGGAATGGAAATAAACAATTGTTCTGATTCTATGATCGAATCCACGACTTGATCTCATAGAATAACAATAACTATATTATATCATTACTACGATTTCATGATCGAATCCACAACTGGTCTCATAAATGATAATAGATAAATCTTAATTACTCCAATTCTATGGTCGAATCTACGATCCCATGGAATGGTAATGCTCACTTTATTATTCTGAATTCGTAGTCGAATCCTCAGCTGATCCTATGAATTAATAATAAACATCTTATTACTCTGTTTTGTGAATTATTCTCCACTGAATTCCACAATTAGTAATAAATAATCAACAACCGGGCGTCCGAGCTACCTCTAAGTAAGCCTCCATCCAAATGGTGAAAGTGAGTTCAACGACGATGCACTAACAGTCACCGCACGAACGAGTATTTCAAAATACAATGAAACGATGAACCTATGCAAAATAGGGAAGAAAATAATAAATAATTAAAAATATTGACCAAGGTGCTGGGAACACGGACGCACGACCAACCAACCGTGTCTTGGTCAGTCCTACGCCAGTTTTACATTTTTAATACATTATTTTCCATGATTTGATTAAAATTCTCTCTTTTGATCAAATCTCATTCGTCTCGAGGAAACTCCTCGGTTTCTTGGTATTATCATAAATCCATAAAAAATAATATAAAATTAAGGAAAGGAGTGTGGGGCGTGACCATGGGCCAACCGGCCGTGCCTTGGTCCCAGTCGGCCCCACACCTCACGGTTCCTCATTATTTTATTATTATTATTTCTCTAATTTCATGAAAAAACTCCTTGATTTCTTGGTATTTTGCACAATTCACCAAATAATAATAAAATAAATTAAATTATGAAAACTTGTGGGACCGGGCCCTGGCCGGCCGGCCATGCCCTAGCCGGTCCCACACGCCTCTTTGTTTTATTATTATTTTTATTTTCCTTGAATTCATCAAATTCCTTGATTTCATGGTATTTCTCTCAAATTAGGAAAAATTCCCTCAAATCATGAAAAAAATACTTTAAAAAAATATTAAAAATTATGAAAACTCGTGGTACGGGGCCCTAGCCGGCCGGCCGCGCCTCCATGGTCCCACACGTCCTTTTTTTATTATTTTAATATTGTTTTCTTCCCTGAACTCATGAAAACTCCTTCAATTCATGGAAACTCCCTAAATTCATCAAATTTCTCAAAATTCATGAATTTTTCATAAAATCATCAAAATATTATAAAATTAAGGAAAAGGCACCACAGGACCGTGGCCACGACCGGCCGACCATGCCTTGGCCTCGGCGGTCCCACGCCTCCTTATTCCTTTTTTTATAATTATTTTCCATCATCTCATGGTGTTTTCCTCAGTTTCGTCGAAACCCTAATTTTGGCATATTTTCTTGAATGGATGCCCAATTGCACGCCAGAAAATATCAAAATTCTCAGGACTGAGACGCGGATGCCTTGGGACACGATCGCGCTATCTTTACCGACCAAGATTGGCTCTTTGGCTTACAGAAGCCGGTCTCATCAAGTTTCACAGTTTTGACCTAATTTGCACAATTGCACGTATTAGGTCCAAGACTCTTCCAAACACTTGGATTTTCATGAAGTAATCATCAGGCGGTCACGTGACTACCCAGGGCCGGTTTCATGACCCCATGGTCGGTCCCTCACTCCATCATAATTAATTAGGTTTTCTCACCTAAGGCTTAGACAAGCATTTTCGAATAAATGATTAAACCAGCATTTGATCATTCTTTCACCAACAAATCGTCAACTTTTCAGGAGTTCTTTGTATTTGCTCACGTGAGCATATGGATACTACATGGTTGATACACGGTCCCATGTAGTCGCTCCCTCCTTCGTCCCATGGTTAAAATTTTGACGAACCATGAATTGATCATCAATTGATCAAATTTTTCTGAATCCAAGGATCATCATTCCAGATTCCAACCTTAATAATTTTACGACGACCTCATGGTCATTAATTTTATTAATTATGCTCGGTTCAACGACCAGTATTCTAATTAATACTTTTGGTACGCTGCCAATAATCCATCAGATGAGCAACACGTCTCAGACGATCAAATATTCAACAATTCATCACATGAGCAACACTTTCTCGGATGATAAATATTTGCTCAAACCAAGGGATATTGGTTCAAAAATCAATATTCAACGATCCATCGAATGAGCAATACTTGCTCACTTCATCATAAGAACTATACCTCTGTCTCATGACATGTTCAACTCAGAAACTACATGGACTCATCGTCCCATCAAACCATGAAGTCATCAATTGACTAACATACCACGAGACGTCAATCGTGTCACTTTGGGGGGATATCACTTAGGGTTTTGGTCTGGCGGTCTACGACACGTGTTTTCAAACACACGATGGAATGTGAGCAAGTCGTGCAATCAGTTAAAGGAATTCACGAAGTAGTGGGTGGAAAATCGACCAAGTCTCCACACGTTGAGCAACTGGTTTCAAACATGATCTCCACTTCCCCACTCCTTGATTCCATCAACTATCACACTTCATGGAGTCATGGTGTCTAAAATTCCAGCAATATAAATAAGTCTCTGAATCATGATTGAATCATCAGCATGAACGATATCATCAATCTCACATCTCATAGACAACACGAGATCATCAACTCATCAATTGAGCAACTATTCTCAATTGAGCAATTTCAATCATTCAGAGCTTATTATATTCAGAATTCACACGCCCACAATCTTTGATTACCATTGATTCCACACATTTCCCAGCTTCCCTCCTACAGATCAACCCATCCTCTCTTGTGACCAAATTTACTCTGGAACGGTCGTTGTCTCAATTTAGGCCGGAGTACTATAGATTGATCTCTCGAATCTAAAGCACCCCCTTTGCAGCGGTGCATCTGTGCGAGGTTTAACATTTCGCTCGGTTCGAGGAGTCTCCTCCGTACGGTCGTCTCCTCAATTCCTTAAAAACCAGCAAATCGTTTTTCCCCATCTACAGCTGAGAGTGAACATTTAATCGTCATGTCATTTCAATGATGAGAGTTCGGCTGGGAACATAGCACGGGAAAATACTAGCCAAGTCATGCATTAGTTAATAATGCTGGTAGAAAATAGAAGTGAAAAATACTAGAACCACCCTACTATATGGGTTCAATACTTAGAAGCCCCACAAAATGGATCCTCCACTATCAACTCCATACTTTCACTTTTTGATATTTCTAGGCCCCACACTTTTATTTTTAGGTCTTGATAACAAAGTGATATTTTCATATTACCAAGACTTCCCTTTAGTATATATAGGTAATAAAACTAGGTCTAAATTTCATTTTCGGTTTCATTTTATTTTTCACACTCTCTCTCTCTCTCATTTTCTTTTGCACTCTCTATGATGAAGAAACAAGCCGCGAAGACACGATTTCTAAGCGAATTTTTCAGTGAAAAATGATTTCAAAACCTAGATCTAAGCTTTACAAATAAAGATCCTGATTATCTGAACATAAATTCTTCATCAACATCACTTGTTCTTCGAAGATTCGATGAAAATCAATAGAAAATGAGTGATAATCATCATCAACAACAACTGAATCTGAGGATTCTCCTGGAAAATCAAACGAACAGGTAACATTTCAATTCAATCGGTTGATTTAAATCTTAGATTTCGATTTTTATTTTCTAAAAATCATTTGTAAAAATTTAATAGTTTGATTTCAGTTCAAATCTATTACTGAAATCACAATCAGAGTTAGATTTGTTGTAATCTCGCCTCAATTTTACTTTTGAGAGAAAAAATTTCAAAGAAAATTTTCTAGGGTTCTTGAACGAAATTCGATCTATCTTTTAATTTCTTATCTTGATCGAAAATCGGTTTTCAGATTCGAAATCTGTGAATCATTATCTTTTTTACCCATTTATTTGATACAAATTTCATTTACTTTGATTTTCGAACTGATTTGAGCTCATCTTTAGTGGATTTTCTTCTTGGCAGATTGTTTTAAGTTCAATATATATTTTCTACATTCAGTACCTTGTCCTGCGGATTAAAGCTTAATCAACGAAGATACCTGGTAGCGTATGGTTGAATCTAAACAATTTCGACAGAAACTCAGAGAAATTAGATAAGTTTCTTTGAGCTTCTTTACGGTTCATGAGATTGATGGATAAAACTTGTAGAACAGGAAGAGAAAATATGTGTGAACTTTTTTTTAATGTGAATATGATTTGAAATTATGATTTATTTTAGTGTTTTATAGGTTTGTTTTTTGAAATATATGTATTACTGCAGTTCTGAAATAATTTCTTAACTCTCAGATTCAAAAAGACATGTAGGTGGACTGTAAAGTAAACAAATTGATATGTGAAGTAATGGTGATCTTTAACTTGTCTTATCTCTTATTTGCAGAGGGAAGTTCCCTGGCATCAGAACTGTGTTTGTTGGATAAGCTACATGTTCTGTTTCGTAGATGTTGCGATAATTCCATTCTCTTATGATGATTGAAAAGGAATACACAGATGCAGGTCTTGAAGTTTATCCTTCAACAAATTTGAGTGTTTCAAATTTCAGTAACAATCTTGCTCAAACAGATAAGCTACATGTTCTGTGATTCTCATTACCTTAAAGTAAATTTATACTTCTGTGCCTTCGCAAAAGATAATTTAATTCAATATAATATTATAATGCTTGTCCATGAATGCAAGTTTCTGAGTTTCAATTGCTAATACATGAATCAAAGTATATCTTCAGTGTTTCTGTTTTCAATTGCTATGACAGTATTGACCAAATGAAGTTTTAGAAAAATAAGGTTCTTAATGACTCTATAGATTGTTTACGTGTATGTGTGGATTGTAGGGAGTGGTGGTGTTGATATTGATACCACAAAAGTGGTTAAGCAGATGAGGATGGTGTTGTCGAGTGAGCTTCAGGTAAACATGACTCCATAAAATTTGATTGTGATTGCCACATTTCTAGGTATCTATATATGTTGGCATATGGATGTGTAACTGCTAGTTATCTGAAACCTGTAACTAGCAGTAACTAGCAGGATGTATCTTGGGATATAAAGTTTATGTTTTATATATTGCAGGTTCTTATGAAAAGGTATATCATGCATATTGGAATGACTAGATAACATTGGTTGGCAGTTGCTTTATGGCCATCTTGTTCTCAGTAAAGGATCATCATTCGGTTTGGATGATGATCTAGCAGTAACTAGCAGGATGTGTAACTGCTAGTTACACATCATGGGATATAAAGTTTATGTTCTATATATTGCAGGTTCTTATGAAAAGTTATATCATGCATATTGGAATGACTAGATAACATTTGGTTGGCAGTTGCTTTATGGCCAGCTTGTTTTCAGTAAAGGACCATCATTCGGTTTGGATGATGATCTAGCTAAAGAAGCGAGTAAAGCAGGTCAATTCTTTATCTTAAAACTCTGTCCTTCGACTCTTCCATGAAAAAGAAAAAAACTATTCAATGCACTCAAATTCTTTTTGAAGTTTTTCTTTGTGAGTAGCTTAGGCACAGAAGCAAAAGATAGCAGAAGAAGTTGTTTCGGTGCTTAATATCGGTGTTGATCTTAATACAATGCCGACTGAAAAGTTTGTTCATTTTGTTTCAGATCGTAACAAAAGAAATATGAGAGAGTTTGGAATATAATACTTTTGAGTTTCCGTTCAGCTTTGAAAAGATGGTAACTACATTGTGCGTTGGGGCAGAGTATGCTGGAGTGCGTGTACATAACTGTGTGCTTATTGCTGGAGGCCAATCTGGTGTATCTGAATCTTAATGCATAGTCATGTCATGTATCATTCTGCGGAGCAAGTCTGTGATTTCTTATATACATCAACATACATTATACGTTTATTGTACAGTTCATGATTTGATCATATTTGCAGAGTTTTATAACTTGGAAAGATAAATGGACTTGTAGCTACTGCTTACATGTGCTAATTAGATGTGTAACTTATATATACACATGCTAATTAGATGTGTAGCTACTAGTTACACATGCTAATTATATGTGTAACTTATAGATACACATGTTAATTGGATTGGATATAAAGTCTATGTTTTATTCATGATGCTCGTTTGCTAGAAAGTGGTGGTGACAGTCGTCATAGGTAATTATTTGATTTCAGTTTATGCTACGGTTAAGATTTGATTTCAGTAAAAGCCATATTTGATTTAAATGAAGGAGATTTAGTTAACCTATAAATGCTTGTTTAACTATGAAATATCATTAACTAAAGACATAATTGAAGAATCTGGATTAGCTGAATCATTAGGACTTCCAGTTGTCTTAATGTATGAGAAAAGTGTTGGTGAAGCTTCTAATTGGGATGTTTATTTTCCCGTTTACATGTGTTTGAAGTTTTTATTGTTTAGCCATCTTTTCAAGGATGCGATAGTTCATGAATTGACCTCGTCTTTCGACGTTAACTTCGTATTGCAGATAGGAAAATTTGAGCTTCATATCATGGAGGGAGAGTTTGTTGATCCTCAGATTGTAGTTATGCTTGGTGAAAACGGGACAGGGAAGACGACATTTCCTTGCTTGTTGGTACACCTTTTTAGATCCCTCTCTTGTTGTTTTTAGTTTCAAATTATATGTCTAGACTGCGCATTTATTCACATTACACAAGTATGATGCATGTGTAACTTCTAGTTACACATGTTATGTGCTTGTGTAACTCCTAATTACACAAGTAGGATGCATGTGTAACTACGAATTACACTAGACGGATGCATGAGTATCTTCTAATTACACATGCTAAAACGAACAAACCTTGTAACCAAAAAATTACGCATGCCAGTTACACAAGATTTATGGATGTGTAACTATAAATTACACATGCTAATTGAACGTGTAATTGTGAGTTACACATGCTATGTGGATGTGTATCTGTTGCATATGCTTATACTTTGGTGTGTTTGATGAGCACTTGTTTTGAGTTTGCAAAAAAATTGAATTCTTGCAGCAAAGTTGTTTCTTGAGCTCTGGTTTTTAATTACTTGATCTCACATCTCCTTATGATAGAATGTGGATTTCATGTAGGTGAAACTGAATATATATTGTTGTATGTACTGTTAATTTTAGTCTTATAAATACTGATTGCTTGTTGTTATATTTCAGGTTTCAGATAACTTCATAAAAGCTTATTGCTTAAATGTGATAATGGTATCGCTGGAATTGGAGTTGACGCTGAATACACAAATCAGATGCATGTGTAACTCTCAATTACACTAGATAGATGCATATGTAACTCTCAATTACACTGGACAGAAGCGTGTGTAACTTCTAGTTACACATGCTAAAAATTATTGTAAACGAATATTAAAGTAATACATGTATTTTTTGTGTGCGTTCTTTTTTATGTCTATTTTTTTGATGTGTAACTTTGCATTACACATGGCATAAGGATGTGTAACTTCTGGATACACATGCCATATGCATGTGTAACTTCTGTTTACACATTCACACTATACTTTAATAATTTTGGGCCTAGATTTAATAATTTTGGGAATAAATTTAAATTTTATTTAATTTGGGGATTGACAATATATAAAAGGGCATGGATGTCTTTTAATAACTCGGGGCCTAGATTTAAATTTCTTTTAAATAAGGGCCTCATATTATGGGTTATCCATGGGTCGGGCCTTAGCTTAATTTTCCCAAAATAGAATTCACAGAATATTTGGGATTGCTATTACGCACACCATTCTGAGTGAATTTCATATATATATATTGAATTACTCAATCGAGCGAAGAGGTTTTTTGCACTCATCACTTCTTAAATGGCTTTACCCCTTGCAAGGTAGCAGCGCATAAAATACAGGAGTTACAATTTTAGCCTTGAACTAAAAACTACCATCAACAAAGTCAAAGGCCATTTGAGTAAGAGAGAGTGAGGGGAGGGCCAAACACTTAATTTCCACTGTACCCAACAATAAAAAGGGAAAAAATTAGATCTCGCAGTGCGGGATCAAAATTGAACTAGCGGCATCACGATCGTTGGATTCCTGAGATGTGACATCAGCAAACCAGTTAACCCTTGTTAAATACTCGATTTTCTTTTGTCAACTGCGTAAATCTGTTTTCCCAAATACCCGGACTTTCATATCCTCCTTTATTCTTTGCACCATGAAGGTCTTTATCCCGGAAATACTGCTATTATATACCAGGGTCAGCTGCTAGTGTTCTCGCTTTCTATATCTTTACCTTTCCATTTCTACTGTATGTATGATTGACTTATAACAGCAAGTCCCAAAACACTACTACAACTGTTACTATCATCTTCATTGCCACTGTCTGGTTGATTATGATTTGTAGCGTTCTTTACTTTGTATATAGTTTTTAATACGATTAAGATAATAGGCAAAAATGATCTAAGATAGTTTTCCACTTCCATTTGGGAAATAGAAGCCAAATCAAGTGCGAACTAAAACTTGGACTCCGAACTCCAAATCGCAACCGGGATAACTTTGTTGCAACAAAGGTGCTACAAAGCTCTGCATCAATACACCATCAGGCGTACATAAGAGAAGAATGTAAACAGATGAGTACAATTATCCCTTTCTACAAGCATCAAAGAGGATTACAAATTAAGGAAAACATACATGTAAAACGTTCCCAGTATCATCACCAATCAATAAATCAAAAGTCCAACTCATTTTTGATTAACAAGTAACAACCACAGGTCCACAACTCACTGCATCACCAGTTCCGTATGCACTGAACATACTCTCGGTCCTTTTTCTTTTGATCCAACCTTTTGTCTCCACACTAGTGCTTGACAATAATGAATCATCGTCATTATCACTAGCTACATAGTTAAAGAATTAATTGGTACTGCATGTTTGATTTGTATATGAGCCAGAAGAGAGGGAGAGTCCAATATATTGTTTGTAACGGGTACTTAGTAGAGCTGTAGTCTGTAGATGCAGACTAGCTAGTATGTATCAATGCATCAAAAAACCCAAACAAAATGGCTGCACAAATATAGAGACACGGTAAATTCTAGGTTTCCAAAACAATAGGAGATATGAAAATTTTCTTGGCGCCAGAAATAGGAAGAATTCCGGGTATTTTTAAAGAATAAGATATATGACATATCTTGGAAAGATATGGCAGTTGTTCAAAAATATAGGGTACTTAACCGTGGTTAATTCTAGGGTTTGCTGATGTCACATCTCAAGAATCTAACGATAATGAAGTCGCTACTTCAATTTTGATCGCGCACTCCCGGATCAAAAATTTTTCCAATGAAAAGACTAGGAGTAAATTATGAACCTTTTCGGAAAATGACAAGTCCTATCGGAATATCATGTGCTAACAAAAAGTTTATGCGTCTAGGCGGTCGTGGGGAGTTTCTTTAGCAGTATATATACCAGGCCCGAACCTCCTTGACACGGCCCAAGGAAGAACCGCTTTAAACTTGAATTGGAGTCCTCGCACAGAACTATAGAAGAAAAAAAGTGAGAGAGTGGGGGAGGAAGATGACGACTCGAATAGCACCGGGTGTTGGAGCGAATTTGCTCGGACAACACTCTGCAGAGAGGAACCAAGATGCTACTGCTTATGTTGGTAATCTCGATCCTCAGGTATGCTCCACCCCTAAACCCTAAAACTCTTAAGAATAGAAATTGTTCTTCGTTTCTAGGGTTTATAGTTTTGAAAATCTACTAAAAAACAATCATGTGTTTGAGAAGTAAATAGAGTTTTTGATTTTTTTTAGAATGAATTTCTATTGAGTTGTTTGAGTAAACTGAAATTTCACATATTAGTTACCTTTTTCTTAAATTGTGCACACAGAATGTGAACTAGTTTTCTTTCTTTTGTCCTGTGTAGGTGAGTGAAGAGCTATTGTGGGAGTTGTTTGTTCAAGCTGGCCCTGTTGGTAAGCCTCCCTTTCCCAGTTCTATTACTATCTCTTATTTCTTGTTATAAGAATTTGAACAAATCTGCTGATGTGTTATGCCCTAGACATGATTAGTGAGGCATAAGGCATTGCGTTTCTATTGTAATGTTAAATTTCTTTGGAAGGAAGCTTTCTTTTGCATCTCCTTCTTAATACATGTTTGGAAGGAAATAGATGTAGCTAATCGTATAAGTATATTAACAAAGCTTTTGTATGACTAAACACCATCTTCATAGGATTAGAACGCGTAGTATTGTTTATTCTGTTGAAGATGCCTTTTATGATGAGAGGCTGTCTAGTAAAATTGGCCCTCGGTACACCGTGAATGTATTGTTGCAAGTCATGTAACATAGTTTCCATAGAATATATATGAATTGGAATGTAAATCTAACTGAGATTGGTGGAAGTTGAATTTGAACAACTACATTCTTCTTAAATTTATTGGCTGAAATGGCAACAAGATAACTCTCTTCTTTTCTCATGCTATGTGTCTCTTGTTTCAGTTAATGTTTATGTTCCAAAAGATAGAGTCACAAATTTACATCAAGGATATGGGTTCGTAGAGTTTCGCAGTGAAGAAGATGCTGACTATGTAAGTCTTTCTGCTGTTTTGTTTTTTTGAGATTTTTTTTTCTTAATTTTGGGCATTAATCAATTGATCGTAGTATGGTAATTTTTTACAAATTTTAATTTGTGTCCAATTTTGAACTGCAGGCAATCAAGACTCTGAACATGATTAAACTTCATGGAAAACCAATACGTGTGAATAAGGTTCAACCCTGTTCCCTTTTTTGTACTTCGATATAGAGTCTTTTGAAATTATTCAAAGTTGTTTGTAAGTTGTACCATATGAAGTCCTTGGAACATCATTAATGCAACTTGTTTGATGTAATACGACTTGCCAATAAGTTGATGAGATGTCATAGATTTACTGTCACCAAAATATGAAGAGTATGCACATTTCTAGTTGCAAGGCCTGTTTCTTTCTTTTTTTTTCCATCTTTTGTTGTCCTCACAATACTGATGCTATGTTAAGCACATCCACCTGTAGCACTTAGAGTGTTAGTTATACCATTGTTTGAGAATGCTATATCAATCATGAAAGGTTAGATTTGGTCACTGAGCTTGTTATTTTTGGATCAGTACCTTGATGGAAGTGGATTAACGTAGTAAACTTTGCTTATGCTTACTTTTGATCGTACAGGAAGGAGCAGTCTATGTTTTTGGACCTGGTTACTCTGTTTTTGTACAAAGCACAACATATGCATTTTAGTGTTAGGACTTAGGAATACACTGGTTCACTGATAGGTGCTGTAAATGAATAGCTTTAGAATGCAGTTCTTCCCATTATATAACCTCATATTCGTTCTAATTTCATGAGTGTTGCACCTTGTTCCAGGCCTCCCAAGATAAGAAGGGCTTGGATGTTGGAGCAAATCTTTTCGTTGGAAATCTCGACACTGTAAGTTGTTTGGTTTGGCTGTTATATTTCTAATCAATTCCTCCTCCGGGAGTTTGCCTTTCAGAATATGTTATTTGATTCATAAGTTTATGTCTCAGCACATGAAGCTAATGCCACGCAATGTTTGCAGGATGTTGATGAGAAACTTTTATATGATACTTTCAGTGCATTTGGAGCCATTGTCAGCAATCCTAAGGTTAGCATTCTACCTATCTTTAAGAACATCTTCTAAAATTTGGCCAGTTGGCAGCCACCGATTTTGTAATGATTTTTATGAGTGGACTCTGATCTCAAGGGCTTCTTTTGTTGCAGATAATGAGAGATCCCGAGACAGGCAATTCTCGTGGTTTTGGTTTTATTAGCTATGATTCTTTTGACACATCTGATGCGGCTATTGAGGTTTGTTCTTTACATGTATACTTATATTTTGGAAGTGAGTTCTGGTATTTTACAGAAGAACTTTAGGAGGAAAGTTCAATATGTTGTATCTAGTAGCTGAGAGCTTGAAGTTTTGAGTTAGCTCCTAGTCATAGTGTCACAATTTTGATTTGGTGGCGATACTTGTTATCCAGCTTAACTGTCACATTTTAGATGTATCAGGATGACTTAGACGAGTTTTTGTGATTGACTACCGACATAAATCCGTCTGATTAATTACGGACATAAGTCTATGATGACTCTACCGACTTAAGTCCGTGTGATTGACAACTGACGTAATTGTGAGAAACATTATTGACTCTGTTCTGTTTTCTGTAGGCAATGAATGGTCAATATCTGTGTAACCGTCAGATAACGGTTTCCTATGCATATAAGAAAGATACCAAAGGGGAGCGTCACGGCACACCAGCAGGTACTTTCCTCTCTAACCCTTTTCATCTTTATATTTCTTCCCACGTACTTAGTTTGCTTGGTGTGGACTAGCTTCACTTGATTCATTCATACATTTTTATATCCGCTATAATCAATTAGGCCCTAATAACCCACTTTAAAACTTGTTAACTGATTTCTGGAAACTGATGAGTGTAACTTTTACATGGTCCCCATAATGACGCTGCACTGTTGACATCGGTATCATCTAGACTTCGATAGTGTGACAGGTTTAGATTTTATAAGTTCTCAGTAACCGGGGTTGGTTTTTGAAATGGTTAGCTGGGATTTGGCATAGTAGCTTACAGATTTGTTTCGTTTGCAGAGAGAGTCTTAGCTGCAAGCAATCCAGGTACAACGAAGAATAGGCCCCACACTATGTTTGCGAGTGGACCACCTACACTGCTTAATGGACCTGCTCAAGGAAATAATGGTCCAATGGGTGCACCAATGCCTCCTCGGCCCTTCATGAATGGCGGTATTCCTCATGGGCAACTTCCACCACCCCTTCGTCCTCCACCAATGCCACCAAGTGGGTCCTTCCCACCTCCCATGCAACTTGGAGGTCCACCTCCATCTTGGCCAGGTCATCAGCAACAACAACAACAACAGCAACAGCACGGCCAAATGATGGTACCATCTGGTATGCCGCCACCTCAACATCAGCAGTTTAGACCTCCACCTAATATGTTACCACCTCCACCACAACAGGGTGGATATATGTCAAGGCCTCCACCACCACCTATGGGAATGGGTGCACCACCGCCTGTTTGGCGAGCACCACCACCACCTCAGCAACTTGTTCAAAGACCCCCTCCTCCGCCTCAGATGTCCATGCCACCTCCACCACCAAATTCACTACCTCCTACATCAGGTTAAATTGGTCTATCAATTTTCGGAACATTGTAACTTTAAAAAATTATTTCAAGTCTATATATGATGATTTTGAAACCAAAGGAATTTCCCTCTGTGTTTGTAGTATTTAGTTATTTAGTTGTGATATAGATACACATCAATGTACGGAAAGTTCTTGTTAACAAAATGAGGAAAGTTAGATCAGCATTTAAAGAATCATTCATGTTATTGTACATTTTGTTTTTATGATTGCCATAGGATTAGGTCTAAAAGTTGATATGAGTTGGATATACATGTTCATCTACAGTTAGGGCAGCAGCAGCTTTCTACCTCCTATAACTGACATAGAGTTAAAAGAATGAAGAGAGCATCCACATCAAGGAATTAAAAGAAGAAAGTGATGCATTGTGGACACACCTCCGTAATGCTCTTTATCATTAACTATTGAGTATGGCCATCACCATTTTTGTGGTCACCCTAATGAATGCACAGAATAATTCAATTGATTTGATTTTATGGGGTTGCTAAATATTGACAAAGTATCTATCCTTCGATTTCAAGTACTAGAATTTTCTATGCTAATTTATTAGTTTTGCATATGGTTTTTGGGTTTGTTTTGTGCTGTGCTGAGGCTTAAAATCTGATGTAGTGCAATCCGAAGACAGTTCAACATACACCAGCTTTAGGCAAGGAAATGGCCCTGGGTGCGCCGAGAGTAGGACGTATGGGATGTTTCGATTAGGCTGATGTTTCCATGACCATGTCCTGCATTCATGTGGTTCTTATAGCATGGTGCTTAAGTCAATGAAATGGAAATGAACCCAATCCGACCACCTAATCCGGTGCCTAATGCACATTGGAGTCCTTCTTTCTCTCTGTTTCTCTCTTCAACTTTCCATGTCACATGCCAGGAAGAACGAGTCACGTGGAGCGGTGTGATTTCGGTAATCTGACCATTCTTTATTTCAATTTGAGCCTAAGCTTTGATATGGACAACTGATAATAAACTCACCATGCAATATGCACATCTGCAAGAAATACAGGCCTTTGTCATATGGTGGTGGTATCAATTGTTTTGTAAGATTGATTGGTAGAGTGGGGTTTTAATAGAGAGGCTACTGTTCTTTGCAGATCCATTTAGTCCCTTCTTCATTAAAGCAAAATCCAATAGGTTCCTCTGCCTACTCTCTAGCTAGCTAGGCCCCCACAATCTTAAAACATGTAGAGGGGAGAAGATGATTCTAAAAGTAATGCTCTCAACCTACTATTATTTCCCTATCTCTCACACAAAAGCTTTGCATGTGAAAGACTTTCCCACACTTGAAACTTCACTTGGAAAAGTAAAAAAGCTCAAGAGTTTTTCAATGTTCAAGTACTTATGCTAGAAATAGTAGGGTTGAGCTTGTTTTTCTTCTTCCATTAAAGATAATTGGGGTTACAAATATTTGTCTATTGTGTCTATTTCGCTACGTGACAAGTGGCAGCTGACGAGACTGATGATAGTATGTGGCCACGAGGAAGATTGGTGGTATCATGATGTTCGACATTACGGTACCGATAACTGCTATTTAAAACGTGGAAGCCGACACCAATCCGTCAAGAAAAGAAAAAAAATTTGATCATCCTCTGGGTCTTTAAGTAGTCTCTGAGAAGTGTATCCGTATAACTACACTTAACTCTCTTCATCCGTTCATAGATACTACTTCTTGTTGGTTCCAACTATTCCAATCATTTTGCCAATAAAACAGTAGAAAAGCAAGCAACAAGTTCACCGGACAAGAATTCAAGAATCTCAAGAAGGCGGAAGAAAATATATTGCGAGTCTTGTTGTTCAAGTTCAATGGGTTGGCTGTCTAAGAAATGACAACCGAAATAAAGCGAGTTTGGGTTTCACAGCCAGTGATCATTGGTGGAGGACCTTCAGGGTTAGCAGTAGCTGCATGCCTTAAGAAAAAAGGACTACCTTCGTTGATCCTCGAAAGAGAAAATTGTGCAGCATCTCTATGGAGAAATAGAACTTACGATCGACTAAGGCTTCACCTACCTAAAAACTTCTGCCAGCTTCCTTACATGGAGTTTCCACCCGACTTTCCATCATACCCAACAAAGGAACAATATATAGAATACTTAGATGCTTACGTGAAGCACTTCTCTATCGAACCAATATACGAAGAGCATGTTCAGATAGCTGAGTATGATTCAGCAATGGGATTTTGGCTAGTCAAAACCAATAACGCAGAATTTGTTTGCCGGTGGCTCATCGTAGCAACGGGTGAGAATGCAGACCCTGTCATACCTGAAATTGATGGAATCTCAGATTTCCATGGCCAGGTATTACATACAAGTTTATATAAAAACGGAGATGAATTCGAAGGAGACAAAGTCTTGGTTTTGGGTTGTGGGAATTCAGGGATGGAGATTAGCTTGGATTTATGTAACTGTGGTGCTCAAGTCTCTATTGTTGTCAGGGATACGGTAAGAGTTGATACTAATTAACTTCATTCATATATTTAAATGTCATTCATTCAGTTCATAAAACTTTGATTGCCCAATCCAACCAGTTTCCATTAAGCTGTTAGTACTATATCTCACATTTTTCTTCGATGAACTTACGGGTTCGGTTTTTATGTGTTGCAGTTGCATATTTTGCCTAGAGATATACTTGGCAGATCAACCTTTGGTGTTTCAATGTGTCTACTAAAGTGGTTTCCTATATGGTTGGTTGATCAGTTTCTTCTCTTCTGTTCACGTTTGATCCTTCAAGATGTACGACAACTCGGTTTCAAAAGACCTGAATTGGGCCCTCTTGAATTGAAGATCAGAACCGGGAAGACCCCAGTTTTAGATGTTGGCACTCTAGCCAAAATCAGAACTGGTCAAATTAAGGTAACAGATTTATTCTCTTGACTAACCAATCATTTCTTCATGACAATACTTCCAGTTAGTACTAGAATATCATTAGTTAGATATCGCCAGTTTCAACAAAAACAAATAGAAGCTTTATGATAATCATGCGCAGTAGTTCAAATGATAACGTTATCATATGACCCCGGCCGGTATCATTTTCTAACTATGGTCTATTACTTTGGTCGTCATCTCAGGTTGTACCAGGCGTCAAGAGATTCACAAATAGAGGAGTAGAATTTGTTGATGGAAGAGTGGATGAATTCGATTCAGTAATACTGGCAACAGGTTACAGAACTAATGTTCCTTCATGGCTCAAGGTAAGATACACAGATATCACTCCACAAGATAATAAGATAAAAACATGAATTCTCCTCGTCGTATCATGATGACATACACCATGAAATCCTTACTAAGTCATCATCGTTTTTGTTCATTTTATTAGGAGGATGAATTCTTTAGCAAAGACGATGGTTATCCAAGAAAACCGTTTCCAAATGGTTGGAAGGGAAAGAATGGACTTTACAGTGTTGGTTTTACCAAGAAAGGTTTGTTGGGAGCTTCTATTGATGCCCAACGAGTAGCAGAAGACATTTCACAGCAATGGAAATCAGAAACCAAGCATTTTCACTTGAGAGTTTGAACCAGTAATGGATATCGTAACTTTTTTTTACCAACACCGTAGAGACGTTCAGAAAAGCGTGACGTTCTGTGTGACTGTAAAGGTTTATTAGCAGCAGCCAGCAATCATTTGTATTTTGCCATGTTTTGCAACACAAAATCAGTGTATAGGTCTGCCAGTGTAGATATATGGATTTCTATACATTCACGTAGTAAACGTTTGGAGTGTTATTTTGTCAAAACAGGAATTTTCTTGTCTTTTTTTGTTTTACATACACTATTATAATCCACTGTTTTCATGTTTCATCACTTCCAACGATAATAATGGACCATAGTTTGGAGAGCCAACTAATATTTCATTTTCTTGCATTGGAGGATTATTAACTAGATAACTCGAGTACTCAAATTCCAGGAATGCGACTATACATTGATGAAAACAGTGTACCATCTTTCTGATTTTGACATTAACCTTATTCTTCCAGAACTTCATTCAGTAATTCCGAACAGTAGGTGGTGAATACAGATCAAACGATCCCGAGGCTTTAAAACGGCACACGTAACTGCACGCAGCTCTGTAAAAACTCTTCAAGTGTTACCCGAAGGCTGCGCACATCTGTCACTCCGTGTTTTTTTTTATTATTCACTCAGTCGGCTGCCAAGCGAGCAGCCGATAGAGCATGTTGCATCCACATTATCCACTGTCTAGCTCTACACTCTGTGTGTTATTGAGTGCGAACAGTTGTGCTTGGCAGGTCGGCGTAATGGAATGAGTTGATAAACCACTAACTAACAATACATCTGGTCCTTCCCACATTCATTTATGTCTACATCCTAAACTCCAACCTCAAGGTCCTTTAAGGCACATTCTTTATAAGCTTTTCTACAAGTGTTTTCAAAGATGTTAAAGTGGTAAGAAGAAGAACTTATCCTTTTATGTTTTTTGATGATCAAACCAAACAATCAAAAAAAGGAAACTTAACTAATCATTTATCCGTTATTGGGAGTGAAAGGAGATCAAGAAACCAAGAAGAACACAGCATTGATTGTTTAAGAACTTTATCAATCTAATCACACACTAAGTGGTGGAATGGCATATAAAGATTACGAGGGTCCCAAATAAAAGTTGGGTTTGGTTGCTTAATATGACAAAGCAACTAACACCTAGAAAAATAAATGGGTCACAGAACTTAATTAGCCATGCCCTAGTTCCTGTCAGAAGAAGTATATTCTTTCATCTTCACCTCTCTATGTGACATCATTCCCATCTTGGTTTAATATGTCAAAGATACTCTCAATCATTGGCCCCCAAGAGTCAATTCTATGTGATCCCTTCACTGAAACAAACTTGTTTGGTTTTCCTCTTTAAACAAGTGGGTGCAACCAACTTCAAATCTTTGTCAAGGAAGAAAGTAGATGGTAGTGCAAGTAATACCTTATCTGATTATCTCAAACCCACCGAGTCCGAGTTTGGCCTTCAACATGCATCACAGCCTCCTCCTACCCTAGCTTACCTAAACTATTGTCTTAAAAAGGGCTGTGAAACAGTAAAAGGAGTAACATCTACGAGTTATGTCCATTCTAATGACTAAATAGTACTTATTCTTGACTGCAAGTGCAACACAAACATTCAACTCTATCTCTCAAATGATTGGGACCTCTGCAAAGACATTGAATAGATGATCCACTTTCTAGGTTGACTTTATACCGCTGAGAATTAGAGTTAGTTTTCACTAATTTCTGACCAATTTATGCTGTATGAATATACTCTACTGCAGAATTCCATTCAAGAAAAAACTCAATGATGCTGTATGAATATCTACTCTGGTATTCAGAGCAATGTGGTTGGGCATCAATCTAGTCCAGGACAGAAAATTCAATTGAGTACTATCTTTCTCATGGATGGATTAACAAGATGTGAGCTGTTTTTTTAGTTTGTTTACAACTCAAATAAATGTAAATATTCAAGTGCAACAAGAAAGATAAATTTTTTGAGAATCAACGTGAAAAGATTACAACGTTGCTTCAGCAATTTATCAGAAATTTCAAAAGTTAAAGCAGAAAAGAAAGAATCACATTTCGAAATCCCAAATTGTTTCAGCTCTCAATTTAGGCCTTTTTGTTTCATCCGCCAAATTGACTGATGCCGAAATCTGCAAAGAAAGAAAAACGATACCAGAACATAAGCAAATATAAAGTCAGGAAGAGTGAGTGACGGAACCCATATAGAATCGTACAAAGGTAAGTTTCACCAGAAAAACACTTGTTGCTTTTTGCATGAGCATCACACAAGGCCTGAACGTGTTCAACATATCTACACTACTTTTTCTCTAACTTGTACTAATGAAAAAGCAAGGGATAAGATGTGTCCAAATTGAAGATTAAAGGTTTTTGGGGTTGGCAGTAGCCAGTATCACAGGGCCTGAACGCGTTCAACAGGTCTACACTACTTTTTCTCGTATCTGTACTAATAACAAAGTAAAGGATCAGATGTGTTCATTTTGAAGATTAAAAGTTTGGGGGTTGGCAGTAGCCACTAGCCAGTAGCCACATCAAGATATGTGCAAAGATCTGAAAAGCTGTTAGCATGTTAAATAGGGTTAGCTGAAGTAGAATTTTTGAAAATTTCAGCAAGCAAAATCAAATTCAAATGAAATACTCATCCTATATAGTTACAATCTTTTTAACACTTGCAAAACTGTTTAAAAAAAAAACGAAAAAAATGACAAAAGACTACAACACAAAAGGGAAAAAAAAATCATCGGGGAAGAAAAAGAAGAGAAAACAGAGTTTGCAACACATATAAGAGCCATCAACAAAAACAGTTACTGGAAGTCATGTAAATAGACATATTTATTTCGTCTGTCACTAATTGATTATTGGGAAACTTACATCCATTATCATGTTAACTCCTATAAATTCAATAGTGTGTGCATTTCTTGCAAAACTTAATGTTAATCAACCGACTTAAATCCTTATCCCTGTTCCACCAGATAAATCAATAAAATGAGGTTCTAAAACCAGTTGATGTCCAAGTAGCTTCTATACCGAAAAAAAATGACAGCTGACCCAAATCCTTTAGAGCAAACTCCTGATGTAACGTTGATATGAGTGACTACAAACAAGACATATTAAAGCCTGTAAGAATGATATCATCGACGTATACCCGAAGATAAATAATAGCCTCGGAAGATCGTCGGATGAACAAAGATGTATCAGCTTTAGAAATTACAAAACCCAACTTCTGCAAAAACAAACTTAAGCGGTGGTACCACGCCCTAGGAGCTTGTTTTAATCCGTAAATAAATAGATGTAGCTTGCATACATGATTAGGAATCAGTATATCCCGGTGGTTGCTTCATATAAACCTCTTCATTGAGAAAACCATTCAAAAAAAACATTTTGAATATCAAATTATCGCACTGGCCAGTTGTATGTTAAAGCAAGTGTAAAAACAACTCGAATTGTGTAAGGTTTAATTACCGGCTGAAAGTCTCTCCATAATCAATTCCATATTGTTTTTTAAACCCTTGAGCAACCAAACGAGCCTTACGACGTTCAATGGTTCAGTCCGCTTTGCGCTTTATTTGGAAAACCTATTTACTGCCAACGACATTCATGCCAGGAGAGTAAGGAACCTTTGTCCATGTGCCATTTTTCATCAAGGCATTGTATTCATCATCCATTGGGGTGCTCTATTTAGGATCTGCTTTAGCATGTGTATAACAGCTAGGTTCAAAAATATCATCAGTGAGTTTTGCATGTTTAGAAGCTATAAGGACCTTGGGTTTAAAATTACCATCTTTGGCTCGGGTAACCGTGCTATGCTCATTGGAAACAACATGTGGTGGAAATGTGACTCGAGATGGATCTGGATTGGGTACGGCGGGACAATGAGATCTAGGAGCCTTGGGTTTTGGCTATAAAAGAGTGGAGAGGGATGGTGAGACATCAGATGGATTAACAGAAGAGGAAGTGGTTGAATCTACAGTGGAACTGATTGAGGGTGTAGAGGAGTCAGATAAGGTTTGGACAGAGGTTTCAAATTGAGGTTCTGGACTAGGTAGAGAGACAGACAAGTTTGGTACAGTAGGTGGACTGGAAGTGACGTTTTGACGCGTCGGAGAGCCAAGAAATGTATCGGTTGGGGGCTGTTCTACATGAAGAGTATTTTGGAACATACAAAATGATTTTGTGGGAGGAGAAGGTAAAGAGTTAAGGATGGAAGACGGTACCTGTTTTGATTGAGAGGATGAAGGTAATTCGGTAATGGCATAAGGGAATGAGTCCTCCACAAAAACGACATGTCGAGACCAATAAACTTTACCAGTAGATAGATGAAAACATTTATAACCTTTTCTAGCAGCAGCATACCCCAGAAAAACACAAGTGGAAGAACGCGATTCAAGCTTATTATAACGGTAATCCCGTAAGTGAGGAAAACACAAACAACCAAAAGTTTTCAGAAATAAGTAATCTGGAACCTTATTAAAGAGAAGTTCATATGGAGAACGAGACCCTGTTGGCGAGGATAGAAATCTATTCATGAGAAAACAAGTCGTAAAAAATGCGTCATACCAAAATTTGACAGGAATAGACGCCATTGATAACAGAGTTAAACCAGTTTCTATGATGTGTCGATGACGTCTATCTACTAAGCCATTTTGAGTGGACGTGTGTGGACAAGATAATCGATGAAGAGTTCCATTTTCATGAAGGATTGGTTTAATACGGTTATATTCGGTTCCATTATCAGTTTGAAACATTTTGATTTTGGTATTGAAAAGGTTCTCCACATGTTTAGAAAATGATATGAAGATAGGAACAACATCTGTTTTCGAATGCATTGGATAAATCCATGTAAAACGACTACAGGCATCAACAAAAATAACATAATATCGATAACCTTCATTAGATAGAACTGGTGCAGCACCCCAAACATCAGAAATAACCAAATCCAAAGGTTTGGAGTAAAAAGTAGTGTTAGAACTAAAAGGGAGTTTATGATTCTTATTTTCTAAACAAGATTGACAAAAGGAAATTCGAGAATTCGGTACTGGAAGCTTATGAAGAGAGAAAACAAACTTGACAGTTTGTAACATGAGGTGTCCTAAACGATTGTGCCAACATTGTAATGACGTCCGTTCTCTTACAAGAGAAGCAATAGGAGAGACAGGACTCATCATGTATAGACCATCCTTAAGCGTGCCCTGAAGAACTACCTTCCCCATTCGCAGATCCTTCACAAGACAACATGAGTCATCAAATTCAAACAAAACGTTATTGTCCAGACAGAATTGAGAGACAGAAAGAAGATTGTGTGAAAGATGGGGAACATATAAGGTATTAGAAAGATGAAAATTTCGAGTTGGGGTAGGTAAGAGGGCCGAACCTGTATGGGAAATACCTAGATGTGAGCCACTAGCCACCTTTACCTGATCTGGTCCATTGTATTCAGTGAGAGCATGAAAGTTGGAGATATTATTTGTCATGTGATGTGAAGCTCCGCTGTCAGGAAGCCAGCCGTAGGTATATATGCTGGAAGGGGTGGTAGCATAAGCTGTTGGTGTGGACCCTTGAGAGTTAGGCCGTTAGTTCCTATTAGGTGGTTGCTTGCGAGGAGGCTTATAGGTTCTATCAAAACGCTTGAAGCAGTCTTGAGAAACATGACCAGGCTTTCCACACAATTGACAAATGACTTCAGCAACGGGAGAAGGTAACTTGCCGTGATTTGGGTTGGACTTGGAGGTATTTGCTTGAGGTTGCACAATCGACTGATTCTATTTCTCAACACGACGTTCATAAGATAAAAGGTGAGTCTCAAATGTTTGAACAGTAAAACTATCCATAGAGGTTTGAAGAGATGCATAAATTATTTCAAAAGATGAATCAAGTCCATCAAGCAGGATATGCCGAAGTTCCGTATCTGACACAGGATGTCCAGTTGCAGCAAGAGAATCAACAAGTCGATTAGCATGGGCTAAATAATCCGCCATAGATCGATTTCCCTTTTGAATGTGTTGAAGTTCACGCCGAATAACCAAAACATTAGCTTCAGATTTGGAGGCAAGCAACTCATCGATCTTAGTCCACGCTGCAGCACAAGTTGTACAGGCACGAACTTTAGCAAGGATAGCCGGTGAAAGAGAAGAAAACAGCCACCCAAGAAGGATCTTATCTTCACAAACCCAAGTAGTAAAAACAGGGTTTGGAACACCATTAATAACTGCCGGCGGGGACACTTTAAAACCGGTAAAGTAATGTTCAAGATCATACCCTTGAAGGTAGGGTTCGGACTGTGCTTTCCAAAGCAACAGATTCATAGAATCCAGTTTGACAATAATAGTGTTTTGCAAAACTATCATGGTCGTCTTGAATAAAGGGTTAAGAGAGAAGGTTGCAGGCATGGATATAGATTCAAAGGTAAAGGAGGTGTTATTTGTGGTGGTGGAAGAAGATGAACAAGAAGAGGCCACTGGATCGATGATAGGTTGATACCAAGTTGGAACAAGGTTTTGATGGGTTATCAATCGATGAGAAGAAACCCCAAGAAACATTATATTTATATATGGGTATTAGGGCTACATACTGTATCAAGAAGAGGATAAAATTACAGTAACAATATATAAACATAAATGGAAATTTAAACAGCTTGTACAGGAGCTGTGATTTCACATGTCCTAATAGTAACTCAAGATGAAGTTGCGTCGCTGCTTGAGATTCGGCGAGACCACGCACAGTGTCTTCAAGGCTGGGACGACTTTCTTTCCCACTTTCTTTCTCTTTTCCTGTCATGGTGATACAACATTGGTTCTCGTAATATAGACAGAAACTGGACGGAATGGGTTTCGAGAAAACAAAAGGAAATAGGACAGCAAGGGGAGTCTTGGAATTGAGTAGTAAACGGCTGGAGGTCGAGGAAAACAAGGGAAGGCGAGAACATATGTTTACTGGGAGTGGAGTTTAAGGGAGAAAAACTAGTGGACAGAATCAATTAACTAATGATTGGGAGGAACAGTAGTACTAAGAGGTAGGAAAGAAGTGGTGGACTGAATGATTAGAATAAGACAGAAAAGATGTGGAATGGTTTTGCTTTGTTTAGTACGTAGGAACATATGGGAATCGAATAATAAGGAGATGGAATTAATTAATGGTGAGTAAGATATAAGATGGAAACGATTTTCGTAAATTCTTGACACGCGTGAATTGAAACAAAGCAGTGTCGGCAATTTTTTTTTTTTTTGGTAATTAAAAAATAAAAGGATAGACGATAATAGGTTTACAAGAAAAGATACGGAGATCTTAATAGGTAGAGGACACGAAAGGGTAAGGAAAAGTTAGATGAAAAGAGTAAGAGCACCGTAAGCCGAAACTCTATATGCCACTTAATGCAGAACGGAAACGTGAATAAAGAATTTTGATAGTAATAGTAAAAGAATAGTTGAGAAATCTCAATATTGGTTTATAATAATGTGTTATGATACAAAGGACTTGTCCCCTATTTATAGAGAAGACAATTAAACTCATATTCCTAAAATAATTTTAAGACTCAAACTTGAAAATTAAGAAATCCCTAAAATAAATAAAGTTCTAGAATTTTATAACTAAAGATAAGTAATTCTAATAATAAAACATTTCTAAAAATAATAAAGCCTAAACATAGAATGTTCTACATCATATTTTCTCACAAGAACACTCTCAAACTCACTTTATGCTTGTTTCTCACTCAAAGAACTTAATCTTCTTCTGATAGCTTAATTACCCCTGAATTTACAGCTACAAGGACTCATACAACTAAACTTACAATGTTGTATATGTGTATCCGAGTTGATGTGTCCTCATCGGGGAAGGCGACCCAAGTTATTGCAAGGTTGTCCCAAATATACTCTTCGTCGTCGCCTGATGTACTTTTTACCATGGGTCGATGTGGAGTTCTCCCCGCGTGCGTCCAAATGATCGAGTCCCACCTTATTCCGACTCCCTGTTCACCCACTTTGTCCTTTATCAGTTGCATTAAATGCCTTGTTTCCTCTTTTAAACTTGATCGCGGATATTCCCACTTGTTTTCCACGCATAATCATCTTAGCCAGATGTGGTAAATATCCTGGCTATAGGGCTGGACCTGTGGGTTATATCTAGCGTTTCTCCTTATTCTACTTCCGTAAGCCCCCTTATAGGATGTATCCACATACAGTTAGTGTAACACCCCGCATTTTTAGCATGGGGCATGCTAAAAGATGCGCCATGGTCCGAGATGAATCTTCATCCAAAGCTTCTGTTGCGTAGGAAAATGAACATAGGCCATTAGCTAATGCATTAACAATGTTCAACCATCATGGATGGACATCGGGTTGGAAGTGGATAGCAATCATGGCTGGACATCGGGTTGGCAGCGGACAGCCATCATGGATGGACATCGGGTTAGCAGCGAACAACCATCACGGATGGACATCGGGTTGGCAGCGGACAGCCATCATGGATGGACATCGGGTTGGCAGCGAAAAACCATCACGGTTGGACACTGGAGTGGCCTATGGGCCAAAGCCGTAAATACAACCATCACGGCCCTTCACTGGACCTGGCTCAGGAAATGTTTAACCATCTGTTGATGGTGGTTTTTAGCTTAGGGTAAAATCGTAAAACCTTGCATCTGATGTGACGTCACTCTGTCAGGAAACGGTGCCATGAGTGCTAACCTCTCAACCGACATATTTATTGAGCCACTCAATATATTTACATGAAATTTATCCAGACTGGCGAATGTAGCAACCATCCCAGATGTTCTGTAAATTTCGGCGCCTCGCATATATTCACTTAATATAAGCTCCTCTGAATGCCTTCTATGCTATGTTCTCCGGCTGAACTCTTAATGTTGATATGGCATGACGATTTGTGTTCACTTGCAGCAGAGTAACACGAATCTCCAAGTATCAAGGATAAGGTCTTTGCATAAGGTATTCAAATCAGAAAAGCATACTGCTCTCTGGCAATGAACTTAAAAGAATTCTGTGTAACACATAGAATTCAATCAATTTTCCTGACTAACTTGCAGAAGTTAGGGTTTCGCGCCTCGCGCACTATACCAGACCTGACTAACTTGCAGAAGTTAGGGTTTCGCGCCTCGCGCATTATACCAGACCTTACTAACTTGCAGAAGTTAGGGTTTTTGCGCCTCGCGCAGTATACCAGACCTTACTAACTTGCAGAAGTTAGGGCTTCGCGCCTCCCGCAGCATATTAGACCTTGCTTGTCAAAAATTAAGCCTAGGCAAACTAGGTAATTAATCCGTCACGGATTAGCAGGTGCAAAACCTCGCCCAGAATCATAAAAAACAGGGAGCCGCGGCAGCAAAGAGAGGCGTGGTCACGCTTTAGGCCAGCTGACGCCACTGGCCACGCCCCATCCTAAACCGACCCTATTTTCCTCGACCAATCAAGTCGCTTTAAACTCGCCACAGTGTACTGGAAGTGTGGCCACGCCCTAGCTTGCCGGCCCCACTTCCCATCGACCAACCAGATCCCCCTAAATGCGCCACACGCATTCCGAATAAGGCCGACCCCCTGTTGCTTGCCGGCCCCCTATCCATCGACCAATCAAGTCGCTTTAAATCCGCCACAGCGCACTGGAAGTGTGGCCACGCCTTAGCTTGTCGTCCCCACTTCCCATCGACCAAATCAGGTTTCTCTAAAATCGCCACACTCTTACCAGAAGTGTGGCCGCGCCTCATGTTTGTCCGGCCCCTTTTCGTGGCCAATCAAGTTGCTCTAAACTTGTCACCGTACATTAAAGGCCAAACGCACCCTGCCGTGCCACACGCTAATGGCTTGCCAAACCTGCCAAAACATGCCAGACGTGCATACCAGGTGCACATGCCAAACGCGCATGCCAAAACATGCCAAACACGCATGGCAAACATCCATGCCAAACATGCCAAACGCGCCACTTACCGCGACAGCATGCCAAAACTTGCCAGCCCACTCTCCGTGCGTGACCAGCTTCACAACGAACTTCAATTTGGCTATCCTGAACCCTAGGCGCGGCCATGCTCTGGTGGCGGTAGATAAAACCCTAATTCCTAATCGTGGCACAAAATTATGCCACCTCGGGCCCGTAGCATCCCTCCTGAATTCTTCCTGAGTTTTACTGTCGGGCAGTTTTCACCTCCTAAACGAGCTCAAACCCTAAATATTCCCGCGTAGGGAAATAGGAAATTCTTTTCCGATCAGAATGGAGGGACGGACCGTCAAAATCCAAGTTCGTATGAGAATTCTCCAACGATTTTAGTAAGGAGCGCTAATTAGGGTTTCGGCTTGCCCAATCCCTAATTTAGACAAGGCTGTCGGGCGCCGACAGAAGGTATCCATAATCAACGACAACCCTTCCTCCTGAGATGCAATCTCATCCGTCCAAGTTGGCCACCAAACTGACAGACTTGTGGCAACTTTTAGCGACCAGCCGCCTAAATCCAGTGGTCATGGCCACGCCAGGCGCTACTAACAACACCACAGCCACTGGCAGACCATCATGCCACGGCTACTATCACGTCACTATGCCACAGGCACTGGCATGCCATCATGCCACAGCTACTAGCACGTTGCTATACCACGGCCACTGGCATGCCACCATGCCACAACTACTAGCACGTCGCTATACCACGGCCACTGGCATGCCACAACTACTAGAACGTCTCTATGCCACGGCCACTGGCATTCCACCATGCCACAGCTACTAGCACGTCGCTATGACACGGCCACTGGCATGCCACCATGCCACAACTACTAGACAAAACGAGCCTAGCATCACATATGATATTTACCTACGGAAAGCCTCTCAATTTTAACTTGCCACACGTAGCAAAGTGCTACATGTTTTCCACGAAAACTCTCGAGACATCAAAACATGTCACAAAGTGGGGGATACTCATCAGGGTATTGGTCTGGCGATTTACAACGTGCGGCGTGCAATACGCCCATTACAAGAAAGTGTCATAAAGCGAGGCGGTTAGTAATGGAAAGAAGTAATGGTGAAAACGTATCCTTCATTATGGAAACATCAATTTCAGGCGTTACCCGTTACTCCTTTCTTCCATTACTCAAATGTTTCCGCTTCTACGAGACCAGGGTACGTTTTATTGCAACTTGTATAAATAGGTCTCACATATTTCCATCAGACAGCAGGTTTTGGTCAGGAGAACAATACAACATCCAGAAATCATACGATAGCTTTTCATTCAGCTAGCAAGTTCAACTTTCTGATACAAGTCACGAAACACCCACACTTCCAGAATCAACTATTCTGGTCTCAACACTTTCTTCGCTTCCCTCCCCAATAACATCCCTTCTCCTTCACTTTGTGACCGAAGCAAGCCTGGAACGGCCATTTCTTGGTTTAGTCCAAGATTGTACAGATTGATATCTCGAATCAAAAGTACTCCCGTGCAGTACATTGTTTAGGGTTTAGACTCGTTTCTAACCTACACACACGAAATTACCAAAATCAGCAGAAACAGTTTTCACCCACAAACAATTGGCGACCACTGTGGGAGATTAATCTCTCGGTTACAATATCAATTTCCAATTCTCGATTTCATTCTTCAACCCTGATCTCAAGATGGTAGAACTCATGTCCGGATCAGAAACAAGCCCTGAGAATACCAGCACTGAAATCATCCCCGGTACTAACGCTCTTTCCAGTGGAATTAATACGCCACCTACTAACACCAGCGGCGCGGAAAACGTTCCTTCAGGTGTTACACAACCAATCACCAGAGCCAGAGCCGCCGCCGCCACTCCCAACGTTTCTTCAAATGTGACAGCTTCAACCGTCACCAGAGCCGTTGCTACTCCACCATCAGGACGAGAGACTGGAGGAGCCAGAAGAAGCCGATCTGCTCTTGCCACTGTTGATTTGATGGAAAGACAAAAGGTTCTCATAAGGCTCAGACAGACATAGATACAACTCAGAAAGAGATACCTATTTTCCTCAAGACACTAACAGAGCGGCTATCACAAGAGTCACGTCAACCCCAGATGGAGCTGACAAGGAATACTTTTAACATCCGGCGCAGGCACTTCAGCAGGACGCGCGTTTATAGATGAAGAGGCTCGCGTTGCTCTTGAATGACTGGTAGAAAGGAATCAGCAATCCAATTTCATCACACGTGAAGATCAGGAAAGACTTCTCCAAAATCGGGGCAAAAAAAATCAGCAACCCTCCTGAGTTCACAGAGACCCTCTTCCCGTCAGGAGCTGCATGATTTCTGGGGACTTCTCCCACAAAATCATGCAGTCTATGATGAAACATTTATGTGATATTCTGTATTTCTCCAAGGCGCAGCGTCAAGATATATTTGCAGCCCTCAACCGCACTGCATAAGGAAAGCAGTTGTTTCCATCCAGGGAAGTTGTTCCCAAACCCCAACCTCTCCCGGAAAGCACGATTGATAGATGAAACTGGGGACTCCTAACCACTGTTCACTTGAAGGATGTCGAGTTTGAAAGCATGTTGATTGACGCGGCCTCCGACTTCAACATTGTAACCGTCAAGGCTCTGAGAGTTGCAAGGGAAAATCAAACAGAAGAAGCGTATTCTTTCCCATGAGGATAAAAACACTACTTGCTGACCAGCACTATTTGTGACGTCTTCCCATATGCCATATCGTATCAAGCCGTTTTTCGAAGTCAAGGGTTAATAGTGCCCTCACTGGAGTTTTCTCCAGGATTCGCTTCGATGTTTCTCTCCAGGAGCCGCTTCAACGTTCTCTCCAGAAGTCGCTCCGCTTCAACGTTCTTCAGCGGCTCCACTTCAACTTTCTCCAGCAGCGGCTCCGCTTCAACTTTCTCTCCAGAAGTCTCTCCGCTTCAACGTTCGCTCCAGCAGCCGCTCCGCTTCAACATTCTCTCCATAACCTGCTCCAAGATCCGAGGCCGAAGCTTCATCGTTTTGTTCCATAAGCTTCAACATCCTCTCCAAGAGCCGAAGCTGCTTCAACGCCTCCTTCCTTCCAAGCTTCGTGCCTGTAGCCACCACACTCCTCCCTGTCAAGGATCGTGATCACAGCCATCCAAGGATCGCAGTTGTGGCCACTGTTTGATCCATCTCGCCAAACCTCGTGGTCTTGGACAGTTTACTCGCTTACGCATCCAGCCGATCCCTTTGATTCCATGGACACCCATGCAATTCCAGCCAACCTATATTGGTTCCCACGACGATGTAGTCTTTTCTGATCACATCTGCTGCCAAGAAATGTTGTTGCTCGTTTGTCGATACCGGCCAGAGCTTTACCATAGCAACAACCATTACAAAGTTTCACGTGGAAGAAATAATAGAGTCACCATTACGGATGCAAGATGATTTCTTTATCGTGGTCAACTTACTGACCATGAAAGATATAAACATGTAAACCACACTTGGGGACTGAGGCTCTACACGGGATCCCTTCACTGTCAAAGCTCAGAAGACACTGTCAGCCAAAAAGTCATATCCACGACAAGGTCATCCACCCTTCAAAGGTATAGCGTAAGAATATCATCACCTCTCTGTCTAGAAGGCGCCTGCAACACTTTACGAGGCCGCGACGGATCCCATGCCTGCTCAGAGAAAACAACTTCAGAAACTAAAGAGAAGTGTGATTGGGGACTACTCATCGCAGTCCATTCCGACAACCATCAAAGATTCATGAGATAACTCCAAAGACGCGACAGAAAAGTTTTCTTGAAGAAACAGAGGGAGCCACGCTTAACAAATTAACTCTCTCATTTCTACCTCTTCGTTATCCAGAATATCTCGTCCATGTGATATTCCAAACATCCCAGCATCGCATCCAGGAGAGTACAATAAGCTTGTATCAAATCCCATGGGCGTGAGTTCAAGGCGATGCGATTAAAGTGGGCTACACTTGGGGACTGAAATCTCCTTTAAGTTTAGAAGTTTGAATGCAGTCACCACCTTACCAGTGAATGCAGTAGAATCACATCTTCCACGAGAAAATAGGCTCATTATAATTACACATGGGGACTACCAGCATGGGATGCTTTCACTTCTCTCAACCAGGTTATTTCTAATTTCAACATCATCATTTTCGAAGTTTTACGAGACGCAGGAATTCCTCAACATGAAGCTGTACACGTGCATCAAAGACTCCAAAAACAGGTCGTAGAGATACATTCACATATCCGGCCACGCCATTGGATCTAACAGAGGTATAACTGGGGACTGCTCACCGCGTCCCATTCCATACAACAGTTCAAGATTCAGAAGATGGTTCAAAGGATGTCTCTTGGAATGAAGACCTTGAAGATTTGATAGCAGTGCCATCTCCGCCCGCTCCGTGGTCAAGTAAGTAGCGCCTTATCACTGTTTGGTAGTCAAAGTTCCAGCATCATCATCACCGTTTGGCAGCCAAAGTTCCAGAGCCATATTTCCACCATTCCGCGGACTGAAGCCAGTTTCCACCATTCCACGGACTGAATCCAGTTTCCACCATTCCGCGGACTGAAGCCAGTTTACACCAACACAGAAGAGCAAGCAAAAAAAAAAACACTGGATACGTACCTAAATATGCCCGCCTGCTTTATTGCTACCACTCTGCCGTTGGCACCAAGACTTGGAAACAAAGCCAATAATACGATACAAAGAGGATAAGTGACGCCTTTTATAGGCATAACACCTTTTGGAGTTCGAATAAATGAAGGTTTCTTATTTTGGAATATACACGGAAAGAGGCAACCGGGCCCGCGCTGGCAAAGCTCCATGACGCCAACGGGTCACGGCCAATCTAGCGCCATCAGTACGCGGCCAAGCAGCGTCATCCACCTTTCCAGCGCCATCTTCTCCGCTCCATAGCTAGCCAAAGCAGCGCCATATTATCCCTCCACATCTAGCCAAAGCAGCGCCATCTTCTTCGCTCCATGGTCGGCGCCAACAGTATGCGTCCCAAGCCAGCGCCAACAGTCCGCGTCCCAGCCAACAGTCAGCGCCCAAGCCGGCGCCAACAGTCTGCGTCCCAAGCCAGCGCCAACAGTCTGTGTCCCAAGCTAGCGCCAACATTCCGTGTCCAAACCAACAGCCAGCGCCCAAGCCGGCACCAAAAGTCTGTGTCCCAAGCCAGACATCAGTCCGCTGCCAAGCCAGCGCCAACAGTCTGCGTCCCAAGCCAGTCATCAGACCGCGGACAAACCAACGCCATTCATCTTTCCAAAGCAGCGCCATCCACCCTTTCAGCGCCATTGACCTAGCTAGCCCAAGCAGCGCATCATCTCTGCTCCACAGCCAGCCAAAGCAACGTCATCCACCTTTCCGCAGCCAGCCAACGCCGGTTCTGCGGACTAAGTTGCAGTGCCACCTCTGCCGATCAGTAACCAAAGTTGCAGCGCTGATGCTGACACCCTATGGCCAAGCCGGATTTATGCAAAGCCGCCAATGCAAGGGTCCCAGATTTTTCATGCCTCCTGACAAAGGTTAGTCGAATTTCCTTGGCAATCTTTTCACGTCTTTTCCTTTTGATTTTACTCTTCTCTGTCACCGTCTCATGTTTACCCCGCATCAATGCCACTGTTACGCGCTAAGCAGGGGACTTAATGTTGATGGTGGTTTATAGCTTAGGGTTAAAATCGTAAGACCTTGCATCTGATGTGACGCCACTCTGCAAGGAAACGGTGTCGTGAGTGCTAACCTCTCCACCGACATATTTATTGAGCTATTCAATATATTTACATGAAATTTATCCAGACTGGAGAATGTAGCAACCATCCCAGATGTTCTGTAAATTTCAGCGCCTCGCGTATATTCACTTAATATAAGTTCCTCTGAATGCCTTCTATGCTATGTTCTCCGGCTGAACTTTTAATGTTGATATGGCATGACGAATTGTGTTCACTCGCAGCAGAGTAGCACGAATCTCCAAGTATCAAGGATAAGGTCTTTGCATAAGGTATTCAAATCAGAAAAGCATACTGCTCTCTGGCAATGAACTTAAAAGAATTCTGTGTAACACATAAAAGTCAATCAATTGTCCTGACTAACTTGCAGAAGTTAGGGTTTCCCGCCTCGAGCATTATACCAGACCTGACTAACTTGCAGAAGTTAGGGTTTCGCGCCTCGCGCATTATACCAGACCTTACTAACTTGCAGAAGTTAGGGTTTTTGCGCCTCTTGCAGTATACCAGACCTTAATAACTTGTAGAAGTTAGGGTTTCGCGCCTCGCGCAGCATACTAGACCTTGCTTGGCAAAAATTAATCCTAGGAAAACTAGGTAATTAGTCCTCCATGGATTAGAAGGTGCAAAACCTCGCCTAGAATCAGAAAAAACAGGGAGCCGCAGCAGCAAAGAGAGGCGTGGCCACGCTTTAGGCCAACTGGCGCCACTGGCCACGCCCGATCCTAAACCGACCATATTTTCCTCGACCAATCAGGTCGCTTTAAACTCGCCACAGCGCACTGGAAGTGTGTCCACACCCTAGCTTGCCATCCCCACTTCCCATCGACCAATCAGGTCGTCCTAAATGCGCCATACGCATTCCGAATGAGGTCGTCCCCCTGTTTCTTGCCGGCCCCCTTTCCATTGACCAATCAGGTCGATTTAAATCCGCCATAATGCACTGGAAGTGTGGCCACGCCCTAGCTTGTCGTCCCCACTTCCCATCGACCAAATCAGATTGCTCTAAAACCGCCACACTCTTACCAGAAGTGTGGTCGCGCCTCATTTTGGACGGCCCCCTTTTCGTGGCCAATCAAGTTGCTCTAAACTTTCCACCGTACATTAAAGGCCAAACTCACCCTGTCGTGCCCACATGCTAATGGCTTGCCAAACCTGCCAAAACATGCCAGACGCGCATACCAGGTGCACATGCCAAACGCTCATGCCAAAACATTCCAAACACGCATGACAAACATCCATGCCAAACATTCCAAACGCGCCACTTACCGCGACAGCATTCCAAAACTTGATAGCCCACTCTCTGTGTGTGACCAGCTTCACAACGAACTTCAATTTGGATAGCCTGAACCCTAGGCGCGGCCATGCTCTGGTGGCGGTATATAAAACCCTAATTCCTAATCGTGGCACAAAACTATGCCACCTCGGGCCCGCAGCATCCCTCCTGAATTCTTCCTGAGTTTTACTGTCGGGCTGTTTTCACCTCCTAAACGAGCTAAAACCCTAAATATTGCCGCGTAAGGATATAGGAAATTCTTTTCCGATCAGAATGGAGGGACGGACCGTCAAAATCCGAGTTCGTATGAGAATTCTCCAACGATTTTAGTAAGGGGCGCTAATTAGGGTTTTGGCGTGCCCAAACCCTAATTTAGACAAGGTTGTCGGGCGCCGACAGAAGGTATCCATAATCAACGACTACCCTTCCTCCTGATATGCAATCTCAGCCGTCCAAGTTGGACACCAAACTGACAGACTTGTGGCAACTTTTAACGACCAGCCGCCTAAATCCAGTGGCCATGGCCACGCCAGGCGCCACTAACAACACCACGGCCACTGGCAGACCATCATGCCACGGCTACTAGCACGTCGCTATGTGGTAGGCTTCTAAAAGGTCCTACAAATTATAACCGCAAGTGCACGGTGTTGAAAGTGGCAAATGTGCAAGTACGGGTCGAACCACAGAGACTTGGGTGTGTATTGAAGTGAAGAAACAAGTGACAGTAAACCAAAGAAGCAGTGAATGACAGTGGCAAAGGAACAAAGAAAAATCAGTGGCAATGAATAAGAAAAACTTAACCAAAACAGAACATGGGAGAGAAATTGTGGATGGGAATGAAGTGTATGGAGATGGATGAGAATTCTCCTTCACCTAGCTAGTTCACCTTGGTTACATCCCTATCATGTGGCTAGTTAACTACCTAAAGTCCTTGGATAACCCCTAGCATTGCCTATCTGATTAAAGCATAGGCAATCACAGGTCATTTAGGGTCTAGGTCTCTAACTAATATGGCTTTGTGAATCCCTTAGATTATCACTAACTCCTAGCATTAATGGTCTGTTTAAAGCACCACTAATCACAAGCCAGTGAACCTTTGGAATGTTACTAACCCAAATGTTTTGAGCTCAACAGGGTCTAACCCAAATGGCTAACCAACAAAGTTCAGTTGTCTTCTCTAAGATTTAAACAGGGAAATTACAGGATCATGTGAAGAAACATTACATACATAGAACTTAACACAAACATAACATGAAAAATACATTCACATGATGAAACTGATATTTAATTGAAGAAACTAACATTTAAACAAAACCTAAGAACTAAACAGTGAAGTATAAGTTGAAATTGGAAAACAAAGAAATCTAAAACTAAACCTAATTGACACACTGGCTAGTCCAGGCATACCTAATAACAACACCCAAAGCTTCAATTTATACATGCGAGCTCAAAAAAATCAAAATCCCCAAAAATTAGGGTTTCACCAAAAACGAAATTCACTCACCTAACTCTCTGATTTCATCTCAATAGTCTCGACCCATGCTTCCTTCTCTTCTTCTCCTGCTTTTCCCATGCTCTAATTGCAACTCTATTCCAACCTAATCTACCAATTTCACCTCTAGGGTTTCTGATATCGGTGAGGCGTGAAATTGATAGATTAGAAGGCTATAAAGTAGGTGAAAGTGGTAGTAATGATGGGGTTTAGGGTTGGTAGGATCCATGATGGCTTTGGTGGTGGATGTGGTGGTGGCAGACGGAGCATGTGGTGGTGATGGCGTCACTGTGCACAGAAGGGGGAAGAAGAGGATGGGTTCGATATTTTTGGAGTAGGGGGTGTTTGGTTGGGATGGTATAGGGTTAGGTTGTTCGAGTGTGAGGCGGGTACAGCAAATCTTGATGTCTTGCGAAGCTGAGCCGTGGGATAATATCTTCTGGGACGGATCTAACGGCGAGATGGAGACAGATCATGAGCGACCGTTGGATGCCTGATACAACGAAACTGACGGCTCAAGATGGAGTTAGGTGTTGTAGTGTTAGACAGGAGCTTCAGACTTTGATGTAATGGCGATGCTGCGACCGTAGGATGCTGAGATGATCCAATCTGACGGCTAGAAAGGGAAACGGGTATGGATATAGGAAATGGACTTGGGTGAGGGTTTTGGGCATTGGGTATGCCAAGCCCATATCTTCTTTAAGAACAATTCTTCCTCTTCAAGCCCACTTCTAGCCTTTTGGTCTTGTGCACAACATTCTTCGCGGCTTCCTTGTGTGATTCCTCTTGGCTTCCACCACTTTTCTGCTCTTTTTGCTCCGTAATTCATCCAAGCTTTATTTAGTACCTAAAAATACAAAATTAATTAATAAAAATATTTATTCTTGAAAACAATGAAAATACAGAATATGGGATAAAATGTAGAATTAATGCACAAAAGATGAGTTAAATGCCAAGAAAAATATATAGAAATATGCACTTTTTAGCACTCATCAAATACCCCCAAACCTGAATTTTACTTGTCCTCAAGTAAAACAAAACTAAGGAAATCCTACCTATACCACTGTCGCTGGTCTCTCGAATGCATTTAGCGTATGCACTAAGCCTTTTAAACCACTAAGTGTCCCTAGTGGACGAGTGAAGTCTCGTGAAGGTTTGCTTAGAACGTACCTACAAAGTTCTAGGTCAAAATAAGCTCAGATTCCATCAAATGTGATATGTGCAAGTCAGTTTAAGCTCACAGCAAAATGGAGATGTCAATCTAGCTATCAAAGGCACAATCCTAGCACTGATAACAAATAAAGACATGTGATAAGAGTGTAAAGTGTATCTACACATGTGTAAAGAAAGATCGGATGTTATGACTACTAATCACCAAGAGATAGTTTCTCAGGCTAAGAACCGAGGTCGAAATCTAGCTAGCTGTCCGGACTTTACGAAAATTGTGAATGAGTTGGAGGTATTTCACAATTACTCGCGTTGTACATCAATGGCATACACCCTCCTTGCTTATTACAATGAAACAACAAAATGACTCTTTACATGACTCTTATTTACATTGACTACTCTCTTTTATTTTTGGAACAAGAGAGGATGGAATTGATAAATACTTGATTTTTTTATTTTTTTTTTTTTTTTTTTTTTTTTTTTTTTTTTTTTTTTTTTTTTTTTTTTTTTTTTTTTTTTTTAACACTTGCTAACACTTTTGATACATAACAAAAAGAAACAAAAAAATTACATGACACTTTGCAAGAGGTAGCCCTTTTTGATGCACCCAGTTAAATTCGATGGTTGTCTTTCTTAATGTAACCTCCACCTTCTATCCCAACCAACCAAAGAACAAGCTAGTCAAGTTTCGTTCAGTATTCTAAAGTGACTGGCAATCGTGACTTCCGATAGAACACCTCAAGGATGAGGCTATACATGTATTGGTAGATCGTGCGCGTGCAAATTTCTTATCACTATGTGAATTGTGCTAGAATCAGGGTGCCTAAATATCTAGACTAAGACTCCTAATAAAAATACATATTTGCACAAGAGTCAACATTTCAAGGTAAATGAGCTCCATTTTTATGTTTTTATGTTTTTTTTATTTTTTATTTTTTTCAAAAAGGAAGAGTTCAATTTTTAGATTATAGCATGATATTGTGGTACCTACTTTTCACCCCTAAACCTAAACTAAACATTGTCCTCAATGTTTCTAAAGATAAACATATTCATAACTTGGACATATCGGAAAAACATGTTGAGTTTTGAGAGAAAGGAAGGAGAATACCCGATTTGACGAAAGAAATAAACGAACTCCAGTATTCATGGTTAGAATCCAACGTATTTCAGCCGCGATCGCCATGGGGTAGTAAGATATAAAGAAAAAGAAACTAAAAACTACCTACCAGATTATGTACAAAAAATTCACTATATACATAAAGTCTAAAGAGTTGAGGATCAACCCAAAAGACAAAGTGTTGAAACATAGAAAGTTTCAAAACACTAAAATTGGACTTAAATGGGAGTGAGAGTGAAAAACCGAATGAATCACCCCTAAACCTAAATTGTTCAACAGGTTTACTTTTAAGCACAAAATCTTTTAATTTTAGGGGTTCAGGATTCAAAAGGTCTAACTCATAATGGACTGTTTTCGGGATGGGCAAAGAAATGCATTCCAACTTTGGCTCTTTAAAAGTGTTATATTTTGAAGCAAAATAGTCCAAGAAGACTTGGGAGGCACACAGTTCCAATCCTAGATTGGGAATTTTCAGAAAAGTTGGTTTAAAATTTTTGTTGCAAACCAAATCTAGGTTGGGTGGAATAATCTCGATTTGAGATTTAGGTAAGAAAGTGGGTACATCTAAATTATTTTCATGGGTACGATCAATAGTACCAACACATACTTTCCCTAAATCAGAAACAGGTAAAACATGCTCACATTCATCGAACAAAACATCAAGACCTAAATCAGTATCATGATTGTTCGAAGTACTCAAATTATCACCGGAAGAAATAACATTTTGTGACTTAGGCAAGGAATTAGACACATCAAATTCGTCCTCATGCATAATAAAATTAGTGTCTACAGAAGATTCAACTATTCCTATGTCATGTTCATCTTCACAGAAGAATTGTACAAGCCCCATATTAGAATCAAAATCATATGAATTACAATGAGTATCAGAAGAAACAACATTCATGAAGGTTGAGGCTGAGAAGCCATATGTTATTGAACCAAAAGGTTCCACAATATTTTCAGCAAAAACATGTTCTTCTAACATATCATTATCATCATAATCATCATCATGGTAACATGCATATTGATCCTCATTAAAAGTGGTGGTGTCCTTAGTCGATTCATGTTCCTCTAAATCAGGTTCATATTCAATATCATTTAGATGAATGGGACTGGACACTTCATTAGGGACAACATGCATTTCCTCATGAATTTCCTTCTTTTGTAGTTGAAGCAAAATCTGATCTAACTTCGCCTGAATGCGTGATATAGTTCTATCAGAATTTTGCTCACCGAGTCTGAGAGCTTCTACGGTGGAGTCTAAATTCATGGGAGTACAAAATTCTTCATGTTCAAATTGTGGTGAATGGTACATGTGTGCATGGTCATTAGGGTTTACAAAATATTGATCGCAACCTTCGAAAGGTTGATTATGGTCCCAATGACTATCAGCCTCACAATTTGTGGGCATTTCATAATTTGGATTTTCATGGTATCCCCTAGATTTCCTAAATTCATGCAAAACATAGCAATATTCATCAGGGTGGTCTAAACCACCACAAAAGGTACAAACATGCATATTAGGTTGGCTAGGTTGATACATGGGTGAATAGTTATACGGGTTTGCATATTGAGGCTCATGACCTTGAAAAGGTCCATAATTATAATCCCTATAACTATTGACATCATGGTCTGTGGGAGGCTTATAAGGTGAATCTTGCCCGTAAGCATCTCTAATAGATTTATTCCCAGAGGCAGACCAAAATCCAGACATGTCTTTGTTTTATGAAATAATCACACAAATCACAAAAAAGTAAGGCCCATAATTTGATTTTTTTTTTTTAAAGGGAGATGATAAAAATTTGGTTTAATTTGGGAGCAAAAATTTGGTTTTTGAAATTAGGAGCAATTTTTTTTTTGTGTGTTGGGTTTTGAAGCCCAAATTTTAGTTTAAAAGAAACTACAAGCCTAACAAACAACTAAATTACAAGCCCAAATAAAGAAAGAAATAAAAATAAAACTAATTATTACAAACCCACAAAAAAAAGAAAATAAAAATAAAACTAAAATTATTACAATCCCAAATAAAGAAAGAAATAAAATTAAAATTAAAATAATTATTACATGCCCAAAAAGATAATTAAAATTACAAGCCCAAAAGAGAATAACAATACAAACCCCAAAAAATTACAAGCCCAAAAAAATTGGGTTTGGGTTTAGGCTTACCATTTTGGAGGGAAGCCCAGTTAGGCTTTTACCCCTTTTCTTAAATTGCACAAGCCCAGTTGGGCTTTGGATCTTCCTAAACTTTTGTTGGAGAGGCCCAGTTGGGCTTTGGCTCTCAGCAACAAGCTCAGACCAGCAACTCAGCAATAGCAGAAGGAAAACAACAGCAGCACCAGAGGCTGGCAGTAGCAATGGCCCAAGCACCAGCAGCAGCAGGAAGAAGTAGCAGCAGCAGCAGGGAGAAGAATAAAGTAGCAGCACAGCTGCAGCAACAACAGCAAGAGCACCAGAGGCTCATCACCAGCAGCAGCAAGTGGCAAGCCCGGCAGCAGCAGCACAGCAGCAGAGGCTGGCAGCAGCAGCAGCAGCAACACCTGTTGGCTCAAAAAGAGAAGTAAGTTTCTCTTGAAAAAGAAGCAATGAGGGATCAATACAGCAGTGATATGCAAACTAAGATGCAAACTAATATGCAAGATGCTAATGCAAGTTACACTAAGATGCAGTTAACCTAAGATACAATGCAAAACAGTAAGATGCACAGCAATTTATGCAAAAACAGCAAACTAAGATACAAGAAAAACTTCAACAAAACAGCAGCCAAGTCCCCGGCAGCGGCGCCAAAAACTTGGTAGCTCAAGGAATGAGACCTAAAAACTACAACCTATGTTTTACCTACAAGTATACAGGGTCTTGATGAAGATAGAATGTAAATAGAGGTTTATCCACAGGGACTTGGAGAGAGCTGGTGTTGTTTTCTAAATCTTTCTAGTGACTAAAAGCACTAGGGAATTTGAATCCACCCAATAATCCTAAGCTAAGGCAATACCTATTCAAATTATGTTCTTGTTCCTTTCCAGATAAAACTACAATGAATGATCTATCAGTTAGTCTCCCTAACTCACCCCTAGTATAAGCTGTCTTCTTACAGTACAACCTATCACAGGCTCATTTGGTTCAATTAGCTAACTGTCATTCCTTTATCAATTAAGCACATTTCTTCTTCCAGAGAGGTCTCAAATGGATGATTTATCAACCAACTTCACTAACTCACCCCTAGTATCAACTGTCTTCTTACAGTACAATTGATCACAGGCTAATTTGATCCATTAGCTAACTATCATTCCTAAAACAATGAAGCACAACAAGAACAACAACATGAACATGAATTATCTTAACATATGATTATGGGTTTCATCAAAACCCTAGTTATTGAATTAGAACATGATTACAATACTGAAAATTAATCTAAACTTGAGACTAACAGTGGAGAGCACTGGCTATTCCAGGCCTCCTGAGATGTGCTCTGTCTAATCCAGGCATAGTCGTTGTAGTATAGTGGTAAGTATTCCCGCCTGTCACGCGGGTGACCCGGGTTCGATCCCCAGCAGCGGCGCCAAAAACTTGGTAGGCTTCTAAAAGGTCCTACAAATTATAACCGCAAGTGCACGGTGTCGAAAGTGGCAAATGTGCAAGTACGGGTCGAACCACAGAGACTTGGGTGTGTATTGAAGTGAAGAAACAAGTGATAGTAAACCAAAGAAGCAGTGAATGACAGTGGCAAAGGAACAAAGAAAAATCAGTGGCAATGAATAAGAAAAACTTAACCAAAACAGAACATGGGAGAGAAATTGTGGATGGGAATGAAGTGTATGGAGATGGATGAGAATATTCCTTCACCTAGCTAGTTCACCTTGGTTACATCCCTGTCATGTGGCTAGTTAACTACCTAAAGTCCTTGGATAACCCCTAGCATTGCCTATCTGATTAAAGCATAGGCAATCACAGGTCATTTAGGGTCTAGGTATCTAACTAACATGGCTTTGTGAATCCCTTAGATTATCACTAACTCCTAGCATTAATGGTCTGTTTAAAGCACCACTAATAACAAGCCAGTGAACCTTTGGAATGTTACTAACCCAAATGTTTTGAGCTCAACAGGGTCTAACCCAAATGGCTAACCAACAAAGTTCAGTTGTCTTCTCTAAGATTTAAACAGGGAAATTACAGGATCATGTGAAGAAACATTACATACATAGAACTTAACACAAACATAACATGAAAAATACATTCACATGATGAAACTGATATTTAATTGAAGAAACTAACATTTAAACAAAACCTAAGAACTAAACAGTGAAGCATAAGTTGAAATTGGAAAACAAAGAAATCTAAAACTAAACCTAATTGACACACTGGCTAGTCCAGGCATACCTAATAACAACACCCAAAGCTTCAATTTATACATGCGAACTCAAAAAAATCAAAATCCCCAAAAATTAGGGTTTCACCAAAAACGAAATTCACTCACCTAACTCTCTGATTTCATCTCAATAGTCTCGACCCATGCTTCCTTCTCTTCTTCTCCTGCTTTTCCCATGCTCTAATTGCAACTCTATTCCAACCTAATCTACCAATTTCACCTCTAGGGTTTCTGATATCGGTGAGGCGTGAAATTGATAGATTAGAAGGCTATAAAGTAGGTGAAAGTGGTAGTAATGATGGGGTTTAGGGTTGGTAGGATCCATGATGGCTTTGGTGGTGGATGTGGTGGTGGCAGACGGAGCATGTGGTGGTGATGGCGTCACTGTGCACAGAAGGGGGGAGAAGAGGATGGGTTCGATATTTTTGGAGTAGGGGGTGTTTGGTTGGGATGGTATAGGGTTAGGTTGTTCGAGTGTGAGGCGGGTACAGCAAATCTTGATGTCTTGCGAAGCTGAGCCGTGGGATAATATCTTCTGGGACGGATCTAACGGCGAGATGGATACAGATCATGAGCGACCGTTGGATGCCTGATACAACGAAACTGACGGCTCAAGATGGAGTTAGGTGCTATAGTGTTAGACAGGAGCTTCAGACTTTGATGTAATGGTGATGCTGCGACCGTAGGATGCTAAGATGATCCAATCTGACGGCTAGAAAGGGAAACGGGTATGGATATAGGAAATGGACTTGGGTGAGGGTTTTGGGCATTGGGTATGCCAAGCCCATATATTCTTTAAGAACAATTCTTCCTCTTCAAGCCCACTTCTAGCCTTTTGGTCTTGTGCACAACATTCTTCGCGGCTTCCTTGTGTGATTCCTCTTGGCTTCCACCACTTTTCTGCTCTTTTTGCTCCGTAATTCATCCAATCTTTATTTAGTACCTAAAAATACAAAATTAATTAATAAAAATATTTATTCTTGAAAACAATGAAAATACAGAATATGGGATAAAATGTAGAATTAATGCACAAAAGATGAGTTAAATGCCAAGAAAAATATATAGAAATATGCACTTTTTAGCACTCATCACTATGTCGCGACCACTGGCATGCCATCATGCCACAGATACTAGCACGTTGCTATGCCACGGCCACTGGCATGCCACCATGCCACAGCTACTAGCCAAAACGAGCCTAGCATCACATATGCTATTTACCTACGGAAAGCCTCTGAATTTTAACTTGCCACACGTAGCAAAGTGCTACATGTTTCCCACGAAAACTCTCGAGACATCAATTCATGTCACAAACTGGGGGATACTCATCAGGGTATTGGTATGGCGGTTTACAGCGTGTGGCGTGCAATACGCCCGTTACAAGAAAGTGTCATAAAGCGGGGCGGTTAGTAATGGCAAGAAGTAATGGTGAAAACGTATCCTTCATTATGGAAACATCAATTCCATGCGTTACCAGTTACTCTTTTCTTCCATTACTCAAACGTTTCCGCTTCTACGAGACCAGGGTACGTTTTATTGCGACTTGTATAAATAGGTCTCACCTATTTCCATCAGACAACAGGTTTTGGTCAGGAGAACAATACAACATCCATAAATCATCTGATAGATTTTCATTCATCTAGCCGGTTCAACTTTCTGATAAAAGTCACGAAACACCCACACTTCCAGAATCAACTATTCTGGTCTCAACACTTTATTCGCTTTCCTCCCTAAGACCATCCCTTCTCCTTCACTTTGTGACCGAAGCAAGCCTGGAACGGCCATTTCTTGGTTTAGGCCAGGATTGTACAGATTGATATCTCGAATCAAAAGTACTCCCGTGCAGTACATTGTTTAGGGTTTAGACTGGTTTCTAACCTACACACACGAAATGACAAAAATCAGCAGAAACAATTTTCACCCACAAACACCATCATGGCCGAACATTGGAACTGGCATGCGATCCAGAACTAAATGTAAAGCCATCACGGTCGTATATTGCATTTTGGTAGAAGAGTCATGTGCAGCCATCGCGACCTTGGGACTTGGAGAAAGTCATTTTGCTCCTCTTTCCAAAGTTGTAGAAATTGTAAGTTAACATACATAGGGAAGGCTAGTTGGTTGAAGGTGCATATGCGGACCATGCACAAAGTAAGCTTTATAGCTTAGCCAGAGCGGTGTAAATGATGCTTATGCATCATTTATAGTTGCGTAGACTTGCCAATGGAACATGTTAAGCATGGGAATTACTATGCCATGACACGGGTTTGATAATGCATATCTTATATGCATTTTGATGAAACGGCCTACACAGACTAAGCCATTACCATTATTGCTTGGCCACGGCCTCGCAGACGAGTTGGTTTAAGTTTTTTGTCCCTTCGATGATGAACTACGGTTTGTGCTCGATCCCTTTAGAGTAGGGAAGGGTACGTAGGCAGCCGCAATGAGTTCCAACATTGCCAGTCCAGCACTTTGTCGCTCATATCATCTATTTGAGATATGATTGCGGAACGTTGGCCCCTCATATAATCTAAGCTCGGTAGATCGATGCAAGAGATGATAGTGGCCAAGCTTGATGAGGCTTAGTTGCGTGCCAGCAAGTGGATGCTCATACTTCCTATCAAGCTACAAAGAGTTGGCATATGTTCCAAGTACGGAATTGGGCATGGCCAAGAGAGTAAGCTAAGTTGGTAAGCGAAGTAAGGAAATGGAAATAGGCTTTGAGATGCCTATGCCTAAGTCCAAGGCTTATGCCTTATGCCTGGACGAGACTCGGCAGTATGACGGTTACTCAGATGGATAGGAAATACAGTAATGAATTTCATATGTTGTGGCAGATCCAGTGATGCATGAAAGAATGCATTGGCCTTGGCCTAACGACCTTATACCCTTTAGCGGATAAGGGTAAGTTTGGAACGGTGTGGAAGATAAGTTAGTTGTATCATGCTCCACGAGCACACTTGCAAGGGTAAATGGACGTGCGATTTCCTAGCTCTAAGTCCCGGTAAGTAGCATCAATATGGCGCACCGAGGGAGTTATGGCCTTCATGCCCTGGCGCGCTAGGCGTAATTTTCCAGTCTGTCACAGTTAGAGTTAAATTTTCCAGTTCAATTGTTAACGCAGTTTTAATCACTTTTGGAATGTCTACACAGGTTTATTCCTGAGTTCTTTGACACAATATATGTCAAGTTGTTACTAGTTTTGCGAATAAGCTGGACCTCAAAAAGTGCTAACTTCAGCCATCATATTCCTCTTAGAGTTATCTAGAAAACTATGTGATTGTCGAATTATTGTTACTTGTTGTCAGTTTAGGTAGTCGATTAATATTTTGCAGTCCATCTCTATAGAGAAGTTAAATACATAGAGCCTCCTATTAGGCTCGTTTTGTAGCATCAAATAATTAATGATATTGTTTTTGCGTCAAGAGTTAAAATCATTCTAAAGCTTTCTCCTCTTACACATTGAAAACGTGTAATGTTCGAGCACTGCTCGGTCAAAATCGCAAGCGTTGTTATCTCAAGTTTGTTTGTCAAGTTTAGTTGATCAAAACTATATCTTGATTTCTAATCTACTTATATATATGTCTCGGATTAGGATAAAAGTGCGTAGTTGAGCTTTAGACTTCACGTCGTTCACCAATTGAAGAATAAGATATGCTGAAGAGCTTAGAGGAACTTCGTCCACAAAAGGTATGTGGAGACTAAAACTTGTCTATCACACAGAGGAGTTAATATCTCGATCTCTTGATTTAATCTCTACTCAAGCAAATAGAAATCTGCGAGTCTTTATTAAATACAAGAGATATAAACTTGGATGGTACCAAAGACCAATATCCAAGGATCAATCAATTTCTAATCAACAACCAAAGGTTGGATTTCACAATTGATCGATACAACATATAACCTGTGATATTTCAATTATATAACAAAATATAATGCGGAAAATAAATAACACAGACACCATAAGTTTTGTTAACGAGGAAACCGCAAATGCAGAAAAACCCCGGGACCTAGTCCAGATTGAACAAACACTGTATTAAGCCGCTACACACACTAGCCTACTACAAACTAACTTCGGTTTGGACTTTAGTTGAACCCCAATCAATATCACACTGATCCAAGGTACAGTTGCGCACCTTACGTCTCTGATCCCAGCAGAATACTACGAACTTGATTCCCTTAGCTGATCTCACCCACAACTAAGAGTTGCTACGACCCAAAGTCGAAGACTTTAATAAACAAATTTGTATCACACAGAAAAGTCTACGATAATAGATAAATCTGTCTCCCACAGAAATACCTACGAGTTTTTGTTCTGTCTTTTGATAAATCAAGGTGAACAGGAACCAATTGATAAACCGGACTTATATTCCCGAAGAACAGCCTAGTATTATCAATCACCTCACAATAAACTTAATCGACTAGCGAAAAAAGTTATTGTGGAATCACAAAAGATGAGACAAAGATGTTTGTGATTACTTTTGTATCTTGCATGTCGGAGGAATCAATATCAAGCCAATCTTACGATTGTACTTAGTACAATAGAAATAGAAAGATCAGATCACACAACTACAAGAAAAGTAGTATCGGTTTGGCTTCACAATCCCAATGAAGTCTTCAAGACGTTAACCTACAGGGTCTCGGTAGAAACCTAAGGATAAAGGAGAATCGACTCTAGCTAATACAACAAGTATCACATAGGAGGTGTGGGGATTAGGTTTCCCAGTTGCTAGAGTTCTCCCTTATATAGTCTTTCAAATCAGGGTTTGCAATCAATGTTAGCTTAGTAACAAAGCATTCAATATTCACCGTTAGATGAAAACCTGATTGGATTCAACCTAATATCTTTCAACCGTTAGATGAAAACCTGATTAGATTCAACCTAATATCTTTCAACCGTTAGATCGAAACTTAGCTTGTTACACACAAAATAAATGCATGTTCATCTAGGTTCTTATAACCGTACCCAAACATGCACATCTAGTTGGTTCAACAGTAGTTAACCAAATGGTTAGCCATATGAGCACTTTCATATCAACCATATTCTTCTTTACCATAACTAGTTCAAATGACTCAAATGAACTAGTTAGAGAGTTGTTCAACTGCTTAGATCTTTATAATAGACACAATTGAAACAAAAACGGTTTGATTCACTCGAATCAATGCATGAACTTTATAGCCACGGTTTGCAAACTTGCATTCCTTAGTTTATATAAGTTTAAGTTCACGAATAATCGTTTTTAGAAAATAACCAACTTAAATACGCATACTTAAGTACCCGGAATAAGTTTGTTTTCAATTCACACACTCCATCAGAAATTCTCGGGATGAGAACCTCCGAAAGTACGCGGACTGGGTTCGCGGACTCTAGGTCTGTTTTTCCTGATCAACAAAGTACGCATATTTTGGTTCAAGGAATAAGGACTTATACATGTATGAGTTACCTCACAATGTTTATATCCAACAATGGTTATATAATCTAAACTCTCATTTCAATTATTGAAACATTCTTAGAGGACGTTATATGATTGTTATTCACAAACCATTTTTCGCCAAACACATTTTCAAGTAATTGAAACATAACATGACTTTCGTCACTAGTAAAGATGAACTTGGCCAAAGCGAAAGCTTGCCAACACATATTTCGAGAAATAGATAAGAGAGATAAACTCGGCTCGAAATAGCAAATGTGTATAATAAAATTCTATATAGCAAAACAATTTTTGTCTCAAGATAGGAGATAGAGTAGATAGACTTTTAAGTGATAGATAAGTTCAAGTCTCCACATACCTTTTAGTCGATGAAGTTCCACCAGTTCCTTGAGTAGTTCTTCGTCTTATATGATGATCGCCATGGACTTCTTGAGCTCAACTACACTTTCTATCCTAGTCCGAGACTTATCTATAAGTAGAATAGAAATGAAGACTTATAGTTTTGATCACTAACATTGACAAACATGTTTGAGATAACAACGCATGCGAGTTTGACCGAGCAGTGCTCTAACAATCTCCCTCTTTGTCAATTTTAGTGACAAAACTATCAATACATATGAAATACAATATAAATAAATAAACTTTGTATCTTCTCTTCCACATGCCTGATCTTCTTGGTTCTTCAACGTTACTCGAAATCTTCATCACTTCCAAGTACTCCAATGATTCCAAAGGTTTTAAGTTTAGTATCATCGTTGTTGAGAATCCGTAGCTATAACAATGAGAAAACAAGAATTCTCGATCATTGTTACCAGTGTCATAGTATTATTACACAGCATCAAAGTTCAATTGTATCACAACTTCGACAACAATACTATGGTGATATGTATCACTCCCCCTTAGTCAATACTCCATCTCACATGGAAACCACTCCCCCTTACATAATGATCCGTAAACCATATGTATTTGTAGTGTGAACTACACATTAATTCTCCCCCTTTTTGTCAATAAAATTGGCAAAGGTACGAAAACTAGTGGGATCCTAATGAAATTTCCATAGAGATATTTCATGACATAAAGAAAGCACATATCAACTTTTTAGATGTAATCATATAGCCGAAGCTAAATGCTTTCATCAAGGAGTGTATAAAGGTACAAGATAACTCCTATAATATTCCACAACCGCACTCCGCACAAAGATTTGGCAATTAAGCACAAGTTCAGTTAAGAACTCTCCCCCATAAAATGTCATTCCCGAAAGAACAACAAGAGCGACCTTACTTTCACTCGAAAAAAAGATTTCTTTAGACATAACAAACCACATACGAATATGAATTTGAATCCAAAAATACTCAATTAAATTAACCACAAGAAAACCCATGATTAATTTAATCGGAAATGCTCAACATAAGAAAACTTACGGAGCCGCACAGTATATACATAGAGAATATGGATCAGGGAAGATCAATACTGCGGAATAAACAAGAATTCATTATATTTTCCATCACTATTTGCACAATGACATACAATAGACATAATCCTTGTAAACAAAAGTTCATCCTATCTTCCATCAATACTTGCATAATGACATAATAGGCTTAAAACTTTTGTCATGTCAAAAGTTCATTCATTCTTTTATCAATACTCGCATATTGACATACGAAAGACTTAACTTTTGACAAGGTATGGGACAACCATAGTTCACCGACGTAAACACACATATCCCATAACATATCGCAATATATAAAACCATAAAGATTAATACTGCAAAAATCATCTTCCAAACAATTTTTTAGAATTTAATCAAATAAAACTAAAAAAATAAAGATTAAAACATTGGACATAGCTATGTGAATCACAGTAATGGCTATTCCAAACTCTACTTATTCTTCCTAAAAACACAAGAATAAAATTCTCATAAGAAGATTTACTAGACAAAATAAAAACACAATTTACTTATCATCTTCATCATCGGAAACACTCCAAGATGCGTGAATCATGTCCAATTCTCCCTTGATCTCGGGAAACTTAGTTGCAACCAACAACAATTGTTCTTGCACGCACTTCACCCTTGTATTGACCTTACACACGCCCTTGTGAATTTTTTGGAGAATACTCAAGGTGGTAGGATCACAAGAATCATCAAGGGAATCATCTCTTTGTCTTTTGCATACATTCTCCCTTATACGTTTGAAGGTGCAGGGACGAACCGGTTTGGGAACTCCAAGAGAATTGCCAATAGAATAAAATCCACGTTCAAAGCAACTTTGACTAATCAAGCATGGATAACCTAACTTCTTGTTGGGTGAAGTCATCGATGTCATTTGAAAAATGATGAAGCCACAAATATCAAAACTTGGAACACCCAATTCAAGGAAATAGACCAATTCCGCAAACTCGTGACTCCACCGAGAATTCTCAATTGTGGAGGGACAAATATTAGAGATACCGAGTTTTCCGAAAGCCATCAAGGCCACACTAAGAACATTAGTAGGAAATTTTCCTTGGTTCCACACAACTTTCTTACCACAAAGACCAAGAGATATGTCTTCATGTGATGGTCGTTCATCACTTGTCCTAGGTAGACGAACATTACCCAACGAATTTTGGTACTTTTCGAAATCAACTCTCTATTAACAAGAAACCTTTCTCTATTTATCATGGTTTTGAATTCCATTTTTCCGAGATCAACATCATGAATGTTGGCATAGAAAAATCTTGTGAGAGTATCAAATCCTTGACCAAGACCATCAAAGATGTTTCCAAGATTGATTTTTTCAAAGCAAACTAAATCCTCTTTATGTCCACTAGAAATCCAATTTCTTTTCTACAATAAAACCCATAGATGAAATCCTTTCAAAAACATTAGCACAAGAATCATTGACAAACCTAATCCTAAGAGAATTTTGGTCCAAGGGAAGATTCATGCTAGAGGAACTCAAGATTTTTGAAATTCTTTTTGCAACCTTAAAATTCATCATGAGATCTAGAAATTGAAAGGAACCAAGAGGAAATTACTTACTTGGAATGAATCTTGAACACCCTTCCTTTTAATTTCCTTCAAAGAAGTTTCAATGAAGGAAACACAAGAACCCTAAGGTGTTCACGTACGCTGACTGATGGGATGAAGAAGAAGGTGCGCGTACTTCTTTCTTATAAGACCCACTAATGGGCTTGAACCCATTTATGAACCGCGACCCACAAAGGGAATGTGGGATTTTCTTTGAAGTTTGCACATCAAGGTTGTGCATCTCATGATAACACAATTTGTGAGAAAAGACAGATGCAATAGAAAGCTCTATTCGAAATTCCAAAAAGGATAGAATAACATTCTTAAACAAACTGTAAACAAACCAAACCATTTCTTGCCCCATTTCAAGATATATACAAATGGGGTAGTGCCAGGCTTGTTACCAAGAGGCATGATGTGCAGAGGAATCCTCATGCAACATTTCTGATTGATATTTATGAGTAGTCCCAGTGATATAATCAAAGTAATGATGATAATCAGGGTTGTCAGAGATTTATATCTTCCTTTTGATGTGACTGGAAAGAAGATTTTTCCTATTCCTTGACCCTTTGTCAAAAACATGAGAACCCGCATTGGATCTACTTGTGTTGACAGAGTGTTCAGTCCGTACATCGTTATTCCATAGTTTTACATGTATAAAACTTTTATCGGGTCGATTCTTAATCTTAACAGAATTAAGTTTTTCTAAGAATCTGAAAACGCTTTCAAACGCTCTAAATAGATCTTTGTCAATTGATCCATTACAATAGTATTTCTCAAAAAGATTAAGAGTTAATCTAGTGAGAGTCCATATCTTTGAGCGTAATGAACGTTTTCTCAATCTTCCCTTCTTTTTCATTTTTTCTTTAGATTGTTTCTCATCATCTAATTTTTCGAAGTTCTTAGATGAAATGATATTATTATAAAAAACCGAAGGTTTTGCCCATAATAATCTTCGAACAATCTATAAGAAATTCTGGCGTACGTTACAGATGCCAAGAGCAAGTTTTCAAAAGAAATTTCCCATAGGGCAATTTTTAAGGATCAAACAAACACAAACTTATTAGGTTTATAGTGTTTGCCTGCTCTGATACCAATTGAAAAAGCGGGGGTCTAACAACCACACCCAATATTTCAAATAGCAATTTGTATGGACTATCTGCAATATACTTTCAAGAGAATCAACTAGACAGTCAGACTCAATCTAAATAAAAAGTATATCAAGGAGTTAATATCTCGATCTCTTGATTTAATCTATACTCAAGCAAATAGAAATCTGCGAGTGTTTATTAAATACAAGAGATATCAACTTGGACGGTACCAAAGACCAATATCCAAGGATCAATCAATTTCCAATCAACAACCAAAGGTTGGATTTCATATTTGATCGATACAACGCACAACCTGTGATATTTTAATTATATAACAAAATATAATGCGGAAAAGAAATAACACAGACACCAGAAGTTTTGTTAACGAGGAAACCGCAAATGCAAAAAAATCCCAGGACCTAGTACAGATTGAACACACACTATATTAAGCCGCTACAGACACTAGCCTACTACAAACTAACTTCGGTCTGAACTGTAGTTGAACCCCAATCAATATCACACTGATCCAAGGTACAATTGCGCTCCTTACGTCTCTGATCCCAGCAGAATACTACGCACTTGATTCCCTTAGCTTATCTCACCAATAACTAAGAGTTGCTACGACCCAAAGTCGAAGACTTTAATAAACAAATCTGTATCACACAGAAAAGTCTACGATAATAGATAAATATGTCTCCCACAGAAATACCTACAAGTTTTTGTTCCTTCTTTTGATAAATCAAGGTGAAAAGGAACCAATTGATAAACCAGATTATATTCTCGAAGAACATCCTAGTATTATCAATCACCTCACAATAAACTTAATCGACTAGCGAAACAAGTTATTGTGGAATCAAAAACGATGAGACGGATATGTTTGTGATTACTTATATATCTTGCCTATCAGAGAAATCAATCTCAAGCCAATCTTACAATTGTACTCAGTACGATAGAAACATCAAGATCAGATCATACAACTACAAGAAAAGTAGTATCGGTCTGGATTCACAATCCTAATGAAGTCTTCAAGTCGTTAACCTGCAGGGTCTCGGTAGAAACCTAAGGTTAAAGAAGAATCAACTCTAGATAATACAACTAGTATCATACAGGAGGTGTGGGGATTAGGTTTCCCAGTTGCTAGAGTTCTCCCTTATACAGTCTTTCAAATCAGGGTTTGCAATCAATGTTAGCTTAGTAACAAAGCATTCAATATTCACCGTTAGATGAAAACCTGATTAGATTCAAGCTAATATCTTTCAACCGTTAGATCAAAACTTAGCTTGTTACACACAAAAGAAATGCATGTTCATCTAGGTTCGTGTAACCGTACCCAAACATGTACATCTAGTTGGTTCAACAGTAGTTAACCAAATGGTTAGCCATATGAGCACTTTCATATCAACCATATTCTTCTTTACCATAACTAGTTCAAATTACTCAAATGAACTAGTTAGAGAGTTGTTCAATTGCTTAGACCTTTATAATAGACACAATTGAAACAAAAACGATTTGATTCACTCGAATCAATTCATGAACTTTATAACCACGGTTTGTAACCTTCTCTCATTAGTTTATTCAAGCATATAGGTTATGATTGATGGAGGTAATGAAATCTTAAAGATTTTTGCGTGTTGTGATTTTGCTGAATTGATGCTTTTAGGGTTCAATTTATTTGTACTGAGTCAAAACTCAATCTCTAAAACCTGTGCATGTGATTGATGCTTTTGTCTTTGTTATTGTTACATTATTGATTTGATTTGGGTTTTTATAATTTTAGTTGATTGTCATATGAATCCTTTTTGGTAGATTGGGGTTCTTTAATATGGGTTCTCCCCAAAGCCAAAACTGAATTGGGTGACTGATGGATGAGACATGGGGTAACAATAGCATATACAAAAGGGGTTAATAATAGGCAAAGTTCTGTGTTATTTATGTCGAATATTTGGTTGAAATGTACATTAATTTGATCTGTATGTAGTTCCCTGTCATCTAATTTCCCTTGAATGTGAATCTATTTTACCAAGTTCAATAATACAGAGGTATCTGTGTTATTCCAACCTAATTTACATTGACAATCTCAGTGATTAGTTTTGCAATTCAGGATATTTACCTAAACAGTTTGATGTAACAATGTTGGACTATTAGTTGTATGCTCTTTCTGCATTTGGGGGGAAAACTGATGTTATCTTTTTACTGGTATTTTATATTGCAGGGTTGCTACTGCTGGAAAGGAAGTTTTGATACAATAAACCCTAACTCTAGCTACTTTGGATTGATTTTGGTGGATACTGCTAAAACCTTACACATTTGTTTCTGTAATTCTTTGTTTTCCCCCTTCAAATCTTTGTTTGTGTGTAATTTTGCTTCTTCTTCTAAATAAAAATGTGATATCTTCTAGGTTATGATGATTATACTCTAGTTTCAACATGTTGGTTTGCAGTTTGCTTCATTTTTTCATTTCATATGTTTGCTGATCTATGCTTCTTTCTTGTATTTTGCTCTGACTTGATCAAGTGTATTGTTGCAGGTAATCTTGATTAGTTGCTGAAGTTTGGAGCTACTGAAACTCTGTTATTGGACTATACACAGTACGACTAGTTGTTGTTACTGAGGTTAGCTACTGAAACCCTATTTTGTACTCTGTTAATAAGCCAAGTAGCCAACTATGCACATCACACATTACCATTGATGCATATAATTAGAGTCTACATATTACATTATTACTTGTTTTTGGCAATAATAGACATAGACTAATAGTTACTAACTGTTATTACTTGTTTTTGCAGCGTTACTTGGTCCTATCAACAATAATGCCACCACCAGTGTTGCTGCCATGGAATAGATTTTAAAGACTTTATATTTGCTATTGCCACTAGTTATACTTGTTACATTTTTACCACCACTGTCCATTCAGTGCTACTGCTACTTGTTACTTTGACTCTTTTGCTACTTGTTAAGACTGTTGTTTAGTTGTGTGTGTGAGTGACTGTGTCTGTCAGTCTTTGACTCTTTTGCTACTTGTTACTTTTTCAGTTTTTCAAGACTTGGTACTTGAGACTCTTCTTTGATAGTATTAATATTATTGCTACTTGTTGTTAGTTGTTAATTGTTATGTATTGTGCTTTGAGATATTTCTTAATATATTGTTTCTCAGTAAAACAGGTTTTTAACAGGAAAAAAATTGTCTGAAAAAATTAAGGACCGAGACTAGTACCGGAACCGTACCTGGTACCGTACTGGTCCCGAATAGTACCAAAACTGAGGTACAGGGTACAGGTACCAGTCCAAAAAATAGGAACCGAGGCTAGGGAGGTATAGGTACTCGGTCTCGGCAAGAACCGAGCCGAACCGTACCGTGTGCACCCTTATGGGAGATAAATTTGTTTATAAGTCTCCGACTTTGGGTCTTCGCAACTTCTAGGTTGTAAAGGACGTCATCTAGGGGAATCAAGTGCGCAGAGTCTTTTGAGATTCAAGAGTCGTAAGGAATGCGACTGTACCTTAATCGGTGTGAGACTTGGTTAGGTCTCAACTGCATTCCAGTCTGAAGTTAACTTGTAGTAGGGTAGAGTCTGTAGCGGTTTAATACAGTGTGGTGTTCAAGACTAGACTAGTTCCCGGGGGTTTTCTGCATTTGCGGTTTCCTCGTTAACAAACTTTCTGGTGTCTATGTTATTTCTTTTCCACATTATATTTCTTTATATATTTCATACAGGTTGTGTGTTGTTCAATCACAATTGATAAATCCGACCTTGTTTGTTAGATATGACTTGATTGACACTTAGACATTGGTCTTTGATACCATCTCGAGTTATTCTCATAACAATCAGGTTCACGGATTTCTATCTGTTTGATTTACTGATTATGTTGAGAATGAGATAAAGCTCTTTGATATATTTTTTGATTGAGACTCATTAAATTAGTGCTCTCTGAATTATATTGGAGTTTAATCCATACATATTGCCGAACAAAATAGTTGGGTGTGGATGTTGTTGCTAGAGCACTGCTCGTTCGAACTCGCAAGCGTTTCTATCTCAAGCTTGTTTGTCAATGTTAGTGATCAAAACTATAAGTCTTGATTTCTAGTCTACTTATAGTGATGTCTCGGACTAGGATAAATTGTGTAGTTGAGTATTAGACTTCACGGCGGTCATCAATTGAAGACGAATAACTACTAAGGAGAGCTTGTGGAACTTCATCAACAAAAGGTATGTGGAGACTAAAACTCATCTATCACTTGGGAAGTCTATTTTTACTTTATCTCCTATATTGAGACAAAAGTCGTGTTACTATATAGTATTCAATTATGCATATTTAAGATTTCGAGCTGAGTTTAACTCGCTTACATATTTCTCGAAATATGTGTTGGTAAGATTTCGCTTCAACCAAGTTCATCTTATATTCTTGGCGAAAGTCAAAAGATGATCATATGAAAATCGCCGAGTAACATCTTACATGGTTTGTGTGATACAATCATTTGGTGTAGACTTGGAATGTTTCATTACGATTATTTCAATAACTTGAAAATTGCTTTGATGCTAATAGTGTGTGAAAACGGCTATTGTCATCTTCTAAGAAAGTTTCAATGATTGATATAGAGTTTAGAATACTTAACCGTTATTGGATTATGAACATAGTATGCATTCTTGCATGTATGTGATCCATGACCGGAACTATAGTATGCATACCCGTGAGCGTACTTGTAGTTGTGGAATTCCGGGTACCTAAGTATACATACCCGTACGCGTACTGGCGAAGGGTTTGGGTCCAGAAATTTCTGGTGTGTTTGGAAGTATGCGTACCCGTTTGCATACTGGCGAACCCAAACTCAGACCGAGTACTTAAGTATGCGTACCTGTTTGCGTACTTGAGTGGTTAAAGTTCTAAAATCGGTTTGTTCATGAACTAATACATTTATATATTAAGGAATGCATTCTTTGCAAACCGTGGCTATAATGTTCATGAATTGATTCGAGTGAATCAAACCGATTTTGCTTCAATTGTGTTCTTGTATACTTTTATGAGAATATAGCAATTGAACAACTCTATAACTAGTTTCATTTGAGTCATTTGAACCAGTTGTGCTTAAGATGAATAAGGTTGATATGAGAGTTTTCATATAGCTAACCCCGGTTAACTACCGTGGAGCCAACATAATGTACACGTTTAGGTACGGTTACTCAAACCTAAATGAAGGTACATTTCATTTGTGTATAACAAGCTAAGTTCGATCTAACGGTTGAAAGATATTAGCTGGAGTGTAATCAGGTTTTCATCTAATGGTGAATATTGAATGCTTTGTTACCAAGGTAACTAAGATTGCAAACCCTGATTTGAAAACTATATAATGGAGAACTCTAGCAACTGGGAAACCTAATCCTCACACCTCATGTGCGATACTAGTTGCGACTAGAGTCGATTCTCCTTTAACATTAGGTTTTTCACGAAACCTTGTAGGTTAACGCCTTAAAGACTTCATTGGGATTGTGAATCCAAACCCAACTATTTTCTCTGTAGTTGCATGTTCTGATCTTACTTTTACTATCGTGTTTGAGTATTAACTTTGCTAAGATTCGCTTGAGATTTATCTCCGATAGGTAAGATTAAAAGAAGTCACAAACATCTTCGTCTCATCGTTTGTGATTCCACAATATCTTGTTTCGTTACCATATATACGATTAAGATTATTGTGAGGTGATTGATAAGACTAGGCTGTTCTTCGGGTATATAAGTCTGGTTTATCAATTGGTTCATGTGCACCTTGATTTATCAAAAGACGGAACAAAACTCATAGGTATTTCTTTGGGAGACAAATTTATCTATTCCAATAGACTTTTCTGTGTGAGACAGATTTGTTTATCAAGTCTTCGACTTTGGGTCGTAGCAACTCTTGGTTATGGGTGAGATCATCTAAGGGAATCAAGTGCGTAGAATCCTGCTAGGGTTCAGAGACGTAAGGAGCGCAACTATACCTTGATCAATGTGAGATTGATTAGGGCTCAACTATATTCCAGTCCGAAGTTTATTGGTAGTAGATTAGTGTCTGTAGAGGCTTAATACAATGTGGTTTTCAAATCTGGACTAGGTACCAGGGTTTTTCTGCATTTGCGGTTTCCTCGTTAACAAAATTTCTGGTGTCTGTGTTATTTCCTTTCCGCATTATATTTTGTTATATAATAGAAATATCACAGGTTGTGCGTTAAGTTCAATCAGTTCTTGAATTCGGCCTTTGGGTTGTTGATTGACACTTGGATATTGGTTTGTGATACAGTCCAAGTTATTTCTCTTATTCAATCGGGCTCGCAAATTCCTATTTGTTTGATTGCGGATTGAATTGAGAAATCGGGATACAAACTCTTTGATATATTTCCATCGATTAAGTCTGATTGTCTAGTTGAATCTCTTGGAATTATATTGGATTTTGTCCATACAGATTGCTAAGCGAAATATTGGGTGTGGTTGTTAGACCCCCGCTTTTTCATGGACAATATCGATCTGTGTTCCTTTGGGGAGCAATCTTAGCCAATTCGTTTGATACAAAAGAAAGTGTATCTTCTATCTTACGAATCTTGCATCTCCATTCCACATGCCCTTTACTACCAATAACAACACTGCTTGGTAACATACGAAGTATGAGTTTCAATATTACCTTTTTTGTGGATCCTCTTGTATTGGTGCTCGACGAGTTTTCTTCTTCTTCTTATCTTTGTTTAACATTGTTGGTTTCTTGACATTAGCAGAAGTGCACTCTTTGATGGTTGAACTTGACGAGTCTGGTTGAATACAATTCTTAGGCATGACATGCTTTACCTTTTTACAAGAAATAGGAGCATCTTTGACATCAGTGGAAGCCTCTGGTTGATAAGAATTTGTAGCTTTAACAAAATTTACCTCTTTGCTATTATTTGAAGCATCTATTCCCTTATAGCCCAATCCTCATGTATCACGATGATTTCTACTTGCTTCTAACATTGAGGTTACATTGTTTGAGCTATCAATGCGCTTTTTTAAGTGCAAATTTTCTTCTTCTAGCTTCTTGATTTTATAAAGAGCACTTGCCATGTCAGCCTCAAGGCGTTTTTCTCGTGAGAAATATTCACCTTCCTTCTCTTCAAATTTTTTTATTGAGAGTTAATCCTTGCATCAGATTCAACAAGTTTCTCTTCCAACAAGTGAATTTTTTCAAGAGAAGCATCATGCTCCCTTTCATATTCAATAGTTATTGCTTTAAAAGCATCCCGGTTTTTCTCAATTAGCTTGTCGCCAAATCTAGTCATTGAAGCAGGGGTGCAAAAGCAATCACAGGAGAAGCGGGTAGAGACAAAAGCTGAGGAAATCCTCCGTGAAAATCTAAATCAAATGGTCGTTTACCTTTACAATTAAGCTCTGCGCGAAAAACTTTCGTCACATGATGAAGACTTCAAAAATTAGGTACAAATAAGATATACTGTTAAATAAGCTTAAAGAGTCATGTCCTCAAAACCAACAACCACAAAATTAAATTAATCACCAACTATAATTTATTCCTGATAAGCAAGTCATGAAGCTCAATATTTGTCAAGGTATATTTCCAATACGAATAAAAGTTGGAAGAAATCATACGCAATAACTAAACCATGCATAGTGGTAATAACGACTAAACCATGCATAGTGGTAATATATAACGATCTTATTATCACCCACAATAAAGCAAACAACAACTGAACCATCAATAACCTTCTTAAAACCGTTAAGATAAGATTAAGAGAATCGATACTTAACTTAATAGATGCAGTTAATACATAGATAGATAGCATGAGTGCAGACACCTGAGATAATCGAGCTTCAACGTTCTTTTATATCCGAAAATAAATATATACTCCAACAAGATAGGAGATAGAATTTGATGATTGTCGAGTCTTCATATTGCCAAGTACTAAATGCTAGATTAACAACATTGTTGTTGTAATATTAGCACAACTATTAAACTTTAAAAACACATTTGGAGTGATAAGTTGTTTAACCATATTCGGAACAACTTGTCGGTTGCAATACAATGTTGCATACGGAAAGAAAGAAATTCAAAAATCTTCGATTACGAAAAAAGAAATTTGGAAAGTGTAATTAGAGATATCAAGGTTCAAACTTTTTTCAGTTTTGCTGAATTAAACTGTTAGAATGAGTCAAGCATCCGTACTCTGTACGGACTACTTTCTTACTGTTAATCATAGCCACATGATTTAGTTTTTTGTTACAGCTGTTACATTAATTACAGTACAGTCTGTCATTCACCGCCTGTAATATATCAGTCACCTCCTGTAATATTTGTTTCGTTGTTGAGTCCGTGAGTCTATATAAGACTTAGTCCTGTACTATTGTAAAATTAACATTCATTGAATAAAAACACAGTTCTTATATGGTATCAGATACCAAAAAGGGAACTTCAACTTCTCCCTGATCATCACCTGTAACAACCTTCAAATCACCATTAAACCTGCAACTTAACCCTAAAAATGGTGAGAACCACTCAACGAAACACCGCATCATCTTCCGCTGTCAACAACAACACACTAAACATCAATAATTCACAGCTGTTTCCACCATTATCATCACAACAACCTCAACAACCAACTTCTTTACCTTCTTCTTCTTCTTCATCTCAACCACCACCACCACCACCATCTGCAAATCAACAATCATCACCACGACCGCCTTTTACTACACCACAACAACAACATCTTCATCACACACCAATACAGATTCCACAACATACATTACCTTCTCAAAATCTTCATCGTTTTTACTTCCCTCAATTTAAAACACAACAACCTCAAATACAACCACAACAACCTTCATTACAGTCCTCCTTCTACAATCAGTTTGTTTTTCAGCCAAGATTTACAATTCCTTTTCAAAACATAAATAATTTTGTTTCTGATAAGATGGCTCAAATTATCTTGTATGAAAAGATCAGATTTCTTCCATTCTTATCTGTACAAACCTTTATGGTTTTGTTGATGGAACTGTTCCACCTGAATCTCCTATGGTGATGATCAACAACACTCAAAAACCAAATCCAAACTATCTTGAGTGGTTACAAATTGATAAATTCGTTGGATCTTGCATTAACGCTGCAGTAGCTAGATCGTTCTCTTCTGAATTGCTTGGTGAAAACACAGCCAGAGAAAATGGATGCATTTGGCGAAACTTTTCAGTGATCAATTTCTTGCTCGTAAGTCTTTGTTGAGATCTCAACTTCACTCAATCAAGAAAGGCTCGTAAACAATTTATGATTTCCTTCATCAAATCAATACAATTTCAGATTCTTTAGCAGAAATTGGTGAACCAGTGCAAGACTCTGGTCTGGTAATGTATACTCTTAATGGTCTAGGTCGAGAGTTTATTCACTTTGTTGTTAGTGTTCAAAACAGATAGGCTCCGTTATCTTTCTATGAACTTCGATCTCGCCTTCTTAGTCATGAGCAATTCTTGAAAGAACAAGATTCAGATTCCTTCTTTACACTGATTTCAGATCCAACAAACTCTGCTTTCTTTGTGAAGAAACAACCTTCTCCTTATACTTCTAATTTTCGAAAACCTACACCTTCATTTCCATCACATGTATCACCTTCATCATCATCGTCTCCATCTTCTACACCAACTTGTCCTCCTGGTTTTCGAAAAACTGAGTTTAATCCTGCTCAAAAGAAAGTTATCGATTATGGATCCATTCCTTGTCAGATATGTCATAAAAAAGGTCATCAAGGTAATCGGTGTAGATTTCGATATGCTCATTCAATAAACAGTTTAGCTCCTCCTCAGAAGGCTTTTCTTAGACTTGATCTTAATGCAGGGAGTGATACTTCTTCTCTTTGGTTTTCTAATGAGTTTGATTATAATGTCCAATTTCCTAATGATACTGCTTATGAGAGTGGAGGCTATTGGAGTCATACTCACTCAGAACCAGTTTGGATACCTGATTCAGGAGCTTCTAGCTACATGACAAATGATGCTTCAGTTTTACAGAATACTTCTGCTCATTCTGGCACTGAACAAGTTATGGTTGGAGATGGTAAGTTACTTCCTATATCTTTAGTAGTTTCTTCAACTTTATCTACCCCATCTAAGCAGTTTAATCTACAGAAAGTACTTTATGTTCCTCATTTGCAACACAATTTAATGTTTGTTGCTCAATTTACTAAGGAAAATAAATGCTTGTTTTATCCTTGGGGATATGAAATAAAGTCATTGAGGAACCACCTTATTCTTGCTAGAGGGAGGATGCAGCATGGACTATATCCCATAATATCTGGAAAATCTACTTCAAATACTACTACTCAACAACCAACTATTTCTCCTCATAGTACTGCCTTTATTACTTTAGCAGCTTCTTCAACTTTGTGGCATTCAATACTAGGCCATCCTGCTCAGAAGATTCTCCATAAGCTTGACACCAGTACTGCTATCAAACTATCTACAAAATGTACTTCTATTTGTGGATCTTGTCAGTTAGCTAAGAATAAATGTTTACCTTTTCATGCCACTAGTAATAATTCTAGTCTACCTTTTCTGTTGGTTCACTGTGATATTTGGGGCCCTGCTCCTGTACAATCTCATCTGGGATACACGTATTATATTCTGTTTGTTGATGATTGTACAAAATTTTCATGGATTTATCCAATGAAGAATAAATCAGACAGTGTTCATTGCTTTAAGTTGTTCAAGTCCCTTATTGAGAATTTGTTTACTGTTAAGATAAAACACTTTCAATGTGATGGTGCTCTTGAGCTTGTTAAAGGACCATTTAGAGATTTTCTTGATTCTAGTGGTATTGCCTTAAGAATTTCATGTCCTTATCTTCATCAACAAAATGGTTCAACAGAGAGGAAACATAGACATGTCACAAAGATGGGGAATACTTTATCTTTTCATGCTTCTCTTCCAAAGAAGTTTTGGTTTGATTCTTTTTTAACAGCTGTGTTTCTTATCAACAGACTTCCCAGTAAGCTCCTTGACTTTAAATCTCCTTATGAAATGCTATACAAGTGTAGACCAGATTATTCTCTTTTCAGAGTGTATGGGTGTTTATGTTATCCAAACTTGGCAGCTTATAGGAAAGATAAGCTCAGTCCAAAATCAGCTACCTGTGTGTTTCTGGGATACAATATTCATCATAAGGGGTGCAGATGTATGGACTTGCGCACTCATAGGATATATGTCACTACTCATGTTGTTTTTCATGAAACTAAGTTTCCCTTTGCTGAGTCAACTGCTACTGTTGCTTCCATATCAGCTGAGTCAACTGGTACTGTTGATCCCACCACAGCTGAGTCAACTTCTACTGTTGATCCCACCACAGCTGAGTCAACTTCTACTGTTGCTTCCATATCAGATGAGTCAACTACCATTGTTGATCCTACCACAGCTGAGTCAACTGGTACTGTTGATCCTACCACATCTGAGTCAACTGATACTGTTGATACTGCTTCACCTGAATTATCTAACATCATTGCTCCTGTTCCAGCTCCTTCAGGAATTCATACAAGATCTAAGTTAGGTATTCATGTTCCTAAACCTCTCTCTAAGGATTTTGTATCAAATAGTACACTGAAACATCCTGTCTCTGTTGCACTTGCTACTTTACTTCAATCACCTTCTGAACCCAAAACTTTTAAAGAAGCAAGTAAGTTACCAGTTTGGGTTAATGCCATGAAGAAATGAATATACTGCTCTCCATGAGAATGACACTTTTATTCATGTTCCATATCATCCCTCTATGAATGTACTTGGCTGTAAATGGGTTTATAAGACAAAATTACATGTTGATGGTACCATAGATAAACAGAAAGCTAGATTAGTTGCTAAGGGAAATCATCAAGTGGATGTTATTGACTTTGATGAGACTTTTATCCCTGTAGTTAAAGCAACTACCATTAGATGTGTTTTGAGCTTAGCAATCTCAAATAAGTGGAGCATGAGACAATTGGATGTAAACAATGCTTTTTTACATGGGCTTTTAAAAGAAAAAGTTTATATGGAGCAACCTCCTGGTTATGTTGATCCAGATCATCCTACTTATGTATGTGAACTTAAGAAATCCTTGTATGGACTTAAACAGGCTCCTAGGGCCTGGTATGACAGATTCAGTGGGTATCTTATTAAAAGTGGTTTCAAGAACTCTAGTTGTGATAGTTCCATGTTCATTTATCACAAGAATTCTGAGAGGATGATTCTCCTAGTCTATGTTGATATTATTCTTGTCGGTACTTCAGATTATCTACTTACTTCCTTTATTACTTCCTTGAAGTCAGAGTTTGCAATGAAGGATCTTGGTCCTCTACACTATTTTTTGGGTATTGAAGCTTTTTTTAACTCTTCAGCTAACAAAATGCCTCTTACTCAAAATAAGTATTCCTTGGATTTAGTTCGAAAACATGATATGCTTGGGTGTAAACCTTGCAAAACGCCAGTTGGTTCAGGTCCAAGGGTGTCTGCTTTTGATGGAACTCTATTGTCAGATGTTGCTTCTTACAGAAGCTTAGTGGGTGGTCTTCAATGTTTAACTCTCACCAGGCCTGACATTAGTTTTTCAATTAACTATGTGAGCCAATTCATGCACAGGCCTACTGATATTCATCTACAGCTGGCCAAAAGAATTCTCCGATATATTAAAGGTTCTTTAGGTCAAGGCATTACTTTACAAGATGGTGATTGTTCCACTCTCACTGCATACTGTGACAGTGACTGGGCTGGATGTCATGATACACACAAATCTACATCAGGTTATTGTGTGTTTGTGGGTGGCAACTTAGTGTCCTGGTCTTCAAAGAAACAACACACAATCTCTCGCTCTTCCACAGAAGCTGAGTACAAAGGTCTTGCAAATGCAGCTGCTGAAATATTGTGGCTTTCTTACTTATTTGAAGAACTATCCGTCTACTTATCTCTCCCTTGTCGTTTATACTGTGACAATCTTGGTGCGGGCAGTCTCACTGCAAACCCAATTTTCCATGCCCGCACAAAGCATGTTGAAGTAGACTACCATATGATTCGTGATCTGGTTAGTTCTGGTTTTCTGCAGATTTCCTATATTCATACTCTCAGTCAGATCGCAGATTTATTTACCAAAGGATTGTCAAATTCATAGTTTAGCTTATTGAAGGGAAAACTGATGCCTGCTGTACGTGCATCTGTTTGAGGGGGAATGTTAGAATGAGTCAAGCATTTGTACTCTGTACGGACTACTTTCTTACTGTTAATCATAGCCACATGATTTAGTTTTTTGTTATAGCTGTTACATTAATTACAGTCTGTCATTCACCACCTGTAATATATCAGTCACCTCCTGTAATATTTGTTTTGTTGTTGAGTCCGTGAGTCTATATAAGACTCAGTCCTGTACTATTGTAAAATTAACATTCATTGAATACAAACACAGTTCTTACATAAACATTTTAAATTTAGGTTTAATGGTGATAAATTGTTAGGACTTAGAACACTCGGATAATATTGCGGATATATACGAGCATACAATAAGAATTGTTCGTATAGAGCTCCTAGTAAACTAGAAGTTGAAGCAAGATTTCTCTTAAACTCATTATTTTATTAATTTTTCTTGTTGTAGTTACAATGGATACATTAACTACCTATTTATAGGCAGAGTTAACTGACTACTACACCATTCTAGTTTTCTTTAAGGTTTTTGGATCTTTATCTCTTACACATACATATGCCATTTTGAATTACTACCGAATTACGAACGGTTGACCAGATTTTTGTCCAAATTCGACTTTCACGAATCAGAATAATACTTGTACATTTGTCGTTACTAAATCTGAATCGCTAACTAGGGTGTGAATAGCCCACATCCCAAGAGGACAAGGTTCGATTCGTCGGATCTAGGGCTGCACATAGGCCGGTACAGTCCGGTTTTCTTACAAACCCGGTACCTGTACCTGGAGTTGACCGGTTCCTCATTTTGAGGGCCGGTACCTGTACTTGTACTTGGACATGTACTTGTACCGGTTATACAGGACCGGTTCTAACCGGTATCGGGTTTTTACCCACACTTCAGTTGAACAAAAATCAACCCACAGATTCATCTAAATATCAATCTATCAAACTCAGTAAAATCCACAACATTCAAACATTTTCAGGGAACCCAAAGATCATAACCCATGTTACAGAATCAATTAATGGTTCATAAGAAACTGAACAGAGATACAATAGAATGGAATGATTGTTTGCATAGAGACATAAAAATAATTAAACAGAAATTGAATAGAGACATAAACAATTAACCTATGTTACGAAAATACCCATATTATCTTCATCTTCCATCCCTCTCAATTCAGCGTCAATGACCCATATTAACAACAACTTCAGATCGAAACTCATATTCATTCTTAATCAGATCTAACGTTTCTCTCAGTAGCATAATCAATTCGAACTCATCTCAAGTCAAATTAATACAAAATTGAAGAACATAAAGAATAAAAATGGATTTATCAATAATTGGTGAAGCAGCACCATTCCATTCTAGCCAATTACACCACCATATCTTCTCTATCTTCCGCAACTTCTGTTTAATTCATCAACTGAAACCGCCGATTGAACAAACCACAAACCGTAATTTCTCCAAAATCAATTGAACCCTAAACTAATTTATATCTACAGTGGTTGTGCCCAAAAGTAAAGAACAAGAGCGTAGGACGAATAAGGTGGTGGTGATTCTGGTGCTGGAGGTTGTAATGGTGAGTGGTGGCGGTGGCTCTCTATGGAGAAGACGGAAGAACTGAAGAAATTTTTTCTTTGAGAAGAATTGAGTGAACTGTGAAGGTGGCTAGGTTTAGATTTAGAAATATATATGATAGGCGGACGGTCAAGATCAATGCTAATCTTATAATCCAGACTATTACTGGGTACTACGGGTCCGGGGTGGCCGGGAATAAGGTAAGAACCGGTACTTCTGTCCCGGTCTACACCGGTTCTCATATTCCATTCCCGTTCCCTGTACCTGTTATACCGGTTCTGGTGTGGTACCGGTTTTTTTTTCCCGGTTCTGATGCGGTTCATCGGTTCTGGTTCGGTTCCTGTGCAGCCTTAGTCGGATCCAAAAGGCGTATCACCGTATCACCGACAATGTCCAGCCGTAGATCTAAAGTTACGAAGCAGAGACGGTTACGATCGAAAGATGCATATATAATGATATACAATGAAGATAGTCCAATTAACCAATTCTTATAATACCCGCGACAAATTTCTCAATATTTTATTTGTAGATTTCCCGCCTAATATTTGGCGGGAGATTTCTTCCCTTCATCTGTTAGACTCCATTTGGTGTTTCCAAAAACCAGTGAACCAGATCTCTCCCTCCGAAACCCCACTCTCCCTCTCTCTTCTCTCTTTCTCAGGTGCATACAACAGCTCAGTCGCTCAGATCTAAAGTGGAGTCTCTAATCTCAAGTGAGTTCATATTCTCTATTAAACCCATCAAGTTATTTCTGATATTTCTTAAGCTTCTTTTGAATCTAATCTTCATGTTATGCATCTATCACTGACATTGATATTCCTGTCAAATCTCAGATCTTTTATTTTTCTTTCAATTTTTCGGTCATAGATCTTGGATTTTCCTTGAAAATCAAGTAAAATCGAATGTTCTGAACCTAGGGTTTACTGTTATTTTATTGTTATCAAGATCTACTTCGTCAAAGGGTTGTGAATGAGATTCATTTTAGTACCCTTAATCATCTTTTTGTTTATGCTTGTGTATGGATACATTAGGGTTTTTTATTTTGCATTTGGGAGATTTATAATTCCATTATATGTGTTTGTGAAAATGCTTGAGAAAGAAAATCTTATAGGTTAATTAGGGTTTTCTTAGATACGTATAGGTCCCATCAAAGGTTCAGGTCTGTGAGAATACTCTGACTAATTCTGGATATGGGATTTTATTCCTAGGGGAAAGTAGTTTCTTTTTCCAAATTGTCAATGTAGAAGGAATTTTAGTCTATAAACAGTCCTAGTTACAAGAAAGGGAATTTCTTGCTAGTGGAAAACAACACCTAGGGCAGGGTAACCTTAAAATCCTTTCTGTTTTAACTAATGAAAAATTAGCAGTGTTACGGGACAATTTTCACTTCTGTTTTCACTTGATTGTATTTGTTCTCTTATTGGGGTCAAGTTAGTTTGATCATACATTGACACACTCTTATATTTAATTACAATTTGTTGCAGGTTGAGTGCTTTTGTGCCCTGCATCTCTATTTTTTGCTTCATACGATAACTGGACACCTGATCATAGGTTTTGTCTATGGAGTTAAACGGGTCGAGTGGTGTTCATTATATTCAGGCAATAATGGGTGGGCTGGTGTCAAAAATTATCAATGTGAATTCTTTAGGAAGACCAACATTGAAGTTCAAGCCCCTTAAAAGCATATATGAGTCTGAAGATTCAAACAATAAGCAACGAAAGGCAGCAATCTCTGGTTCACCTTTTAGGTCTGATAGGTTCAGGACTGAAATGGTGAGTGACTTCGAGGAAATTATCCCTGCTGACATCTCTTTGGGAGAGATAAAGAGGAGATGCAAAGCAAAGAGGAGGAAACTTACAGAAATGGAAAATCATGATAAAAATACTTGCTTCTTTCCTACTGATACCTCTATTGAGATTAGCTACACAGATGAGCAACGAAAGGAAGATGAAGCTGACCTAGAGGAACCCATCAGTAGTTTGAAACTGAAGCTGTCGAAGAAAAAGCTTAAACAAAGTTGCTTCCAGAAATGTGTATTTACATCTCCAGTCTCTCAGGAAGCATTCCCTGAAAATATCCCACACTCTCCTAAAGAATCATTGGAAACTGTCGAGAGGATACATACACATTCTGATGTTAAGGTTGAGAGTTTCAAATCTCTTAATGATTTGGTAAGTCTTGCTGATGGTTCTACAAGTATGTCTGATTTTGATACGGGTTCTCCTGGTTTTCTATCGCATGAAGTACCCAGGTGGCTTAATGGCGATTCGGAGGAACAAACTTCTTCAGCTAAAGCGTCTTCAACTTCTCTATGCATTGTTCATGAACCCATTGATATCAAGTCAGAGCCTTTGGGAACTGATGCTAATGTGGTATCTGTTGCTGATAGTTATCTATTTATGTCTATGGATTTAGGTGAAGATAAGTATCATATACCGTCGACAGTTAATGGAAATGAGTTGAGGTCTAGAAGATTTACTTTTGTAACTGAAGAGGCTCCTAGTTGTGTTATAAATGATGAGGTTCTTTTTGAATGCTTGGAGACTGGGGCATCAACTATATTGATTAAAGAAAGTTCAAATGCTGTTAATGAGGAACCATTTGGACCTGTGGAGCTTGTTATGCCTCTTTGTTTCTCCAGAGATGATGTTAGGATTGTTAAAGAAACTACAGACGTGGAGCTTCCCCAGCTTAGTAGTCGGGATTATCTTTCTTCGCCAGTGTTGGAATCTGAGAACAAGGGTCTTTCCATTATTGATGCTGAGATTGTCGAAGGTATGACAGATGTGGAGCTTCTGCAGATTCGTAGTCAAGATTCTCTTTCTTCCCCTGTATTTGAATCCGAGAATGGAGGTCCTTGCATGATTGATGCTGACATTGTTGCAGGAATTACAGATGTGGAGCTTCCGCAGATTAATAGTCAAGATTATCCTTCTTCCCCTGTATTATTGGAATTTAAGAACGAGGGTCTTTCCGTAAGTGATGCTGATATTATTAAGGGATTTACAGATGTGGAACTTCAGCAATTTAGCAGTCATGATTCTTCTTCTAAGAAAGGTCTTTCCAGAAGTGATGCTGAGATTGTTAAGGGAGTTACAGATGTGGAACTTCATCCGCAAAATAGTCAAGATTCTCCTTCTCCCCCTGAATTGGACTCTAAGAACGAGATTCTTTCCTTAAGTGATGCTGAGATCGTTGGAATTATAGATGTGGAACTTCAGCTGCTTAGTAGTTATGATTCTCCTTCTTATCCTGAACTACAATCTAAAAACGAGGGTGATGTGGCTAGACCTATCCCTGCAAGAGCAGAACTTGGAGCTATTGAAGACTCTTTTTGTATCCCTGAAAACAAATTTGAGCATGACAGTATTTTTGGTTGCCCAATTTTACCTTGCAACAAAACAGAAGTTGTCAGTGAAAGAATTCATCCCGGGGATGAGATATGTAGAAGCGGCCTAGAAGAATCTTGTACCAAGGGAATAACATGCTTGGTGGATATTGATACTGTGACGCAAATGTCTGAAAGTGAACAAATTGCTGCTGGTTGTGATGGAAGTAATTCTGAGATAATAGGTGAAAGTGACAGTAAGGAGGATCAACCTCTTATTACAGAAGACAATGTTGTTAATGCTGGAATTTCTTACATGTCATCACAGAATTCTACTCCATGTTCAAGTCTTGGAACTGATTCAGATTCTGTAGGCCATCATCATTCACCCACAGTCCAGCCTGTAGAGAAGTGCTCATCTCCAGCAACTGCTGAACCAGTGACGGATGTCGATGAAGTACTAGATTGTTCTACTGTCACCAGTCCTGATGCCATCAACAGGGTTGCAGTCATGGAAGACCTTGAGGATAACCATGGTCGAAAGCTAGATTATCCTCCAAAAAGGTTATTTTCAGCCAGAAAGGTGAGGGTTGTATACCTTATACTATCCATTCGTTTTATTTCATTTTTGTATCTATATCTACTTGTTTTGTATTCGGTTACTGAAAGTGGTTTGCCGTAAACAAATTTCAGGCCATTTCACCATCTTCTCAGGAAAAACTTCTTCAAGCTGTGGATGCTGATGAACTATATGATAAGATAAAACCTTCGAGTAAGTTTTCAAATCAGTGTACATCTTTTGTGTGTCATGAGAAATTGGTCACACCATAAATGTTCATAACTCTGAAGTCAATTTCATCAGTACCACTCATTCTAGTTAACTATATGAGCTAATTATTTGCTCGATTTCAGACTACTGCTTCAAACTTCAGTAGAAAAAAGATGTTATTCTATAGGAATTTTACCAAAATTCTTTGTCCTGTCATGTAGGATTACCTTCCATTGTCTTTATAAATCTGCAGAAGTCAGATGCTTACTTCTCTCTTGTTCCTTTGAAATGGAATTTGAGTTTATTTTGATGGTAGGAATTGTCTTGCTTGTCCTTATAATGTTCTAACGTAAGGTTTCATCAGCAGGAATACGTATTATAGGACCCAAAGTCAAAATGAACCCTGATGGAGTCCTTAAGAAACGGAAGATGATGAAGAATGGATCTGCACAACTGGTTCCTAAAGGCATTCTCAAGGCCCCAAATGTTTCATTTATGGTACCACGTCATTGCTCTGAAGGTGCATCCATCCAGACTTGTGCAGACAAAGCTGTTTCATTCACGCAGAGGCAGATGCATGACATTGAGGTTCTAGCAACGAAGCTCATGAAGCAGTTAAAATCTATGAAAGAGATTGTTGAACAATCATTGCTCGTGGAAACTTTGCAAACTGATTCATGTTCATCTACACAATTGAGATATACTGTTGACAAGGTATGCAAGCAGATATGTACATATGTGCAATCAAAATTTATGCTTTTCCTTGTACAATCGAATTAATGCCAGCATTCACTCATCATGAAAAAGGCATTTATTGGTTTTCTCTTTGTTTCAATTTAATGTCTTGATTGAGTTTTTCTTTTTGTTGGACAGATGAGGATGGCTACTGAAAATGCAGCAGAAGCCGAAGAAACTACAAAAAAATGGCTTTCCATGATGTCCAAGGACTGCAATCGTTTCTGCAAAATTTTGGTTAGTTTCTGCCTTTGCCCACTAAACTGAAATTCTGATATTTAAGGAAATTATTTATTGTTAGCGCGTGACATGTCTGATCTTGATTACATTTACATTCTGATAATAGAAAACAACAGAGTTAAAAGCTGCTGCTGCGGCATCATCATCACCGTCTAGCAATGAGGTCCACAGAAAGAGAAGAAAAATAACATTTGCGGATGAAACTGGTGGTAACCTCTGCCATGTCAAGATTTTCAAAGATGATCATGAATCTCTTTTAGGTCCTGAAAGTGAAACAGCTATCTAGAAAAACTGAGGTACTCGGATTCACTTGTACATTACAACCTTGACCTCGGAAATGTTAACTGATGGCTGTAAGTCTCCAATAAAGAGATCCGTAACGGCCTGTGAAGTATCATGGAGGTGTTGAAGTTACTCGAACCACACACTGCTGTTAAATGGGCAGTATTCATTTAGGCTTGTGTTGTACCTAGGATTGCTGAGCTGTAACTTATGAAATGGTTTATTTATATTATGCATCCAAGAGATGTATTCATAACTGTTGTTGAAGTGCATTCTGGGGACATTTTTTCCCCATGTGTGTTGTACTCAACATTTGATGTAGATGTTGAGCTGAACCACTGTCCCAATACGGCTTCTGTAAACTAAATTTTTTAATAAATAAAACATTACAATGTTTTTTCAGATTTCAGCTTCTGCTTTATCTTTGGTATGTCAATATGGCTCGCGAAGTTACACAGTCGGACTAACTGAGTTGTAGTTTAAAGTAGGATTTCTATAATGGGTTCAGGAAGTATTAGAGGACCATTTGATACAAAATAAGCATGCGTTATCTTTGTGCTTCAGAGGTCATCCGGCCAGTGTGATGCCCCAGCTATGCCTCTAAAGTCCAACTCTAATGTGAATAGCCAAGGGACGGATGGAATACCTTATTTTCCAGCCACAAAAACAAAAGATAAGTAGCCTAATCGAGAATGCCACTCTCTTATCTCAACTCAAAACAGATAGTGATTAATGAATCTAATGTCAATGGTCAAATTCGGTGCCTATGTCACCTCCCTTTCGCTTTTGGTTATCTTATGCAGATTATCCCCATTCATACTGACAAACTTCCGCATCTTCTGCTGGAGTTTGACAATGGTTGATAGGAGAGTTCAAATTGAGGGAGGGGCTCGATATTTTTATGTCATTATCTAGTGTAGTTGGAGTTATCCTTAACAGATTCTTTATTAGGAGTCAAGTGGAGACTAAAGGAATTTTATGGTGCAAACCTTCATTGAAAGAATGTGATGATTCTTGGCATATTTTTACTGAGACTTGTATGGGCATGTGGGTCGTACACTACACTGCAATATTTTTACCGAGACTTGTAGATGGAAATGAAATGTCAGTACTTCACAATGTTATCCAGAAATCTGTACTATAGTTAGAATTTCTGTTCCGAATAACTGGTAGTAGATTCTAAAATTCTGGATAAAATTGTGATCCTGCAGTAAACTCCGGGGACATTGGTGATTATCTACTTATCTTGAAGTAATAAATGGATAACTTAAAACAAGTCAGTAATAATAATAATCCCTACTGGATAAAATCATGCACAAGAGAATCAAATCAAAATATCTTAAAATGGGGTGTTCTTGTCTCGTTGAATTAAAATATTTAGCACTTCTTGGATTCATCAATGTATTTTGTTTTGACTACAAAACTGATTGATGAGTGTGTTTGTTTCATATGCTGTTTCAATCCCCCACACTACTGACCCACCAAAAGAAACGGAAACAGGATCATCTAATTTGTAACGGTTGATACACTTGTGAGATTAGTAGCCTAGTGTTCTTAGTTTATTAAAAGTCTTATTTGGTTGGCTTACTTGGCAGTCATTATCCAAATTGAAAGAGATCCTTAATTGTTTCCCTTGTTTAAGTTGAGTTCATAAGGAGTAACTGAAGAGACAGATAGAGATTTAGGAATCATCAAAAACTTCATTATGCTAGACACAATGGAACCAGCCATGAAAGGAGATCACCAACATAAGATGAACAAGTATGCTTGTGGTTGTGCTATTGTTGCTTCCATGATCTCCATCATTTTTGGCTATGGTATGTATATTTTAATTGATTTTTTACTTCTCATCATCTTATTATGATCAAGGATTTGAAAAGTTGATGGTTGTTTATGGTTTGTTAATGCAGATACTGGAGTCATGAGTGGTGCCATGATCTTCATAAAAGAAGATCTAAAAATAAATGATACACAAGTTGAAGTTCTTGCAGGAATTCTCAACTTGTGTGCATTTGTGGGTTCTCTCTTAGCTGGTAGAACTTCAGATTGGATCGGTCGGCGTTATACGATTGTTGTTGCTTCTTTTATCTTCTTGGTTGGTGCGGTTCTAATGGGATACGCACCCACCTATGCAATTCTAATGACAGGAAGGTGCATTGCGGGTATTGGTGTTGGTTTTGCACTTTTACTTGCACCAGTTTATTCAGCAGAGATATCTTCGCCATCTTATCGAGGACTTTTAATGTCTTTGCCTGAACTTTGTATCAGTCTTGGTATATTGTTAGGTTACATTTCAAACTATTTCTTTTCACATTTGTCTCTAACGCTTGGATGGAGAATGATGCTTGGAGTCGCCGGAATTCCTTCACTGGCCTTAATGGCCGGTATCCTAAAAATGCCTGAATCACCAAGGTGGTTGGTGATGCAAGGCAGAGTTGGTGAAGCTAAGAAAGTTTTATTACTAGTATCCAACACTAAAGAAGAAGCTAAATACAGGCTTCAAGACATAAAAATGGCCGCGGGTATCGATGCATCTTGCACAGACGACGTCGTAAAAATTCCCGATGACAAAAAAGGAGGTAAAGGTGTTTGGAAAGAAATCCTAAAACCTTCACCTCCTGTTCGCTGGATCTTACTAGCTTGCATCGGGATACACTTTTTCGAACATGCAACAGGGATTGAAGCAGTTGTTCTTTACAGTCCAAGAATTTTCAAGAAAGCTGGAGTTATTGACAAGCACAAGCTCTTGCTTGCCACAATTGGAGTTGGCCTTACTAAGATAACCTGTATTCTGGTGGCAACATTCATGCTAGACAGAGCCGGACGAAGGCGCTTATTGTTAACGAGCGTAGGCGGTATGATTGTTGCCCTTGCAATACTAGGATTTAGTTTAACAATAGCAGAACACTCAAAAGAACAAATCTTATGGGCGTTATGCTTAAGTATCGTAGCTACATACACATTTGTAGCTTTCTTCTCGATTGGACTTGGACCAATAACATGGGTATACAGTTCTGAAATCTTTCCTTTGAGACTTAGAGCACAGGGAGCTAGTCTGGGCGTCGCGGTAAACAGACTCACGAATGCCGGTATTTCGATGAGTTTTCTCTCTCTTTCTAATGCTATCACAATTGGGGGAAGCTTTTTTCTGTTTTCAGATGTTGCAATAGTTGCTTGGTGCTTTTTCTTTTTCTTATGTCCTGAAACCAAAGGCAAGAATTTAGAAGATATAGAGGAGCTTTTCACTAGGAAGTCGTCGTCAGCGGATATTGAGCTGAAAACTAAAGCTGAATTATCAAGTAGTTAGATCTTCTTCTTTTTCGTTTTTTCTTCTTCTTGTAAATTGATTAGTACAACACGATAGTTCGAATATCAATGAAATGCAACTTTCTAGCTAGTTTTTTCTTTTTGTGTGTGGCTAAAGATCAAATATAACAGTTGGAAGTGACACAATTATTTTCTCAAAGAAACAAAGTTTTGAGTCCTGACCAGCTAATTCACAATCAAGATAATTAATTAGTTCTTATAACAGGACTAAAATAAACTTGTCACATGAGTTTGTTACCATTATTATGGAACCCAATTAGTACTTCCAAATATAAAAAATCTCAAATTATTATGAACCCAACCAAGAGATGATGAGTGTAGTTTTATTAATTTCAGCTGCCTCCACTGAAGAAGAGTGCTCATTTCCTATAGATTTGCAATTCTTCAAACTAATTAGTCATTACTCAAAGGAAAAATGAGAAAGAAGATAAAAGATAGGTTGGAAATAGTGATAACACTACATATTTCTTGGAATTTGTTGGCCTGTACATGAAGCCGGGTACCTAACGCAGACCCTGCATGTCAGGTGATCAGACATTCAGCTTGACTGGTCAGGTCGTGAGGGTAAAAGAGCAGCATTCCCTCGCTAGTGAGAGAGTGTTAATGCAAAGATGTACGTACCTAGTGATGGGATAATCTGCAAAACAGTAAATATTCATTGCCGCGGTTAGGAAAAAATCTGTAACCAATTCATCCAAAATCTTTGTTGAAAATTAACTGAAACGTAAATAGACATGAATACATGCCAAACTGGGCTTGATTTCATGGCTAATTAAGTTATGTATACTGCTAATTTAGGTCTAGTACAGATGGATTCAATTAGATCTAACAAAGTGGGTAAAGAGTCAGAACCTAATGATAATAAAATAGAAAAAGAAAGAAATGGCCGTTAAAATCGTGCCCACACGACTGCTACAACCATGGAGAGCCGTTTAAACACCGGACCAAATCTTCTTCTTTCTTTCTCTTCATGATTGAAAGTCAAAACGCTCAATTAAGCAAAGTAAAAGAGGTTCGAGGAAAGGGAAAAGACTGCCTTCTTCAAGGCTCCCTATTCCTCTCCATCTCCTTCTCTCTCTTTATCTCTCTCTCTCTCTCTCTCTCAGCCACTCTCCATGAGGAAGCTGTGGCCTAATGTTGATCAAGAAGATGGCCTTGATACAGTCCTTGAAGTTCCCATCCCTGATGAGATGTTTAGTAAAACCGCTAGTAAAGATTCCGACATTCGGTGGCAAAATATGCGGAATTGGGTGAAATCTCAATCCGTGAACAAGTCTTCTGCATCGCAGCAAGCCCTTGCGGGACGCAACGCTGAGTTGCAGCTCCTGCTCAATGTGGTCGGCTCTCCACTCCTTCCTCTTCAAGTTCAATCTGAAAAGTCTGTCAACCGTGCCATTAAAGATTGTTCTATTGTAAGGTTTTCCTGTTTTTACATTTCGTTCGATGACACTTGTCGTATTTATATATATTGCCGTGGGATGATTTGTAATGTATTATGACACAGTGTGGTTTTATCATTGTATAGCAAGCTTCGACCGCGAAATATATCGTGCATACGTACACTGCTGCAGTAGGAGGACAGCAAGCAATCAACGGGGTGAATAGCATGTACGCGATAGGACAGGTAAAGATGTGTGCATCCGAATTTCACATGGGCGGTGATAGTGTAGCTTTGAGAGGAAATGGTGAGATCGGCGGGTTTGTTCTTTGGCAAAAGAGCCCGGACCTTTGGAACCTCGAACTCGTTGTTTCAGGCAGCAAATTGAGTGCTGGAAGCAACGGTAAGGTTGTTTGGAGACAATTCGCCACTCAACAGTCACACGCATCTAGGGGACCTCCTAGACCTTTACGCCGGTTCCTGCAGGTATGCAAACATCATTTACCACATCATGTTAATCGTGCAAAAGGACTCCTAAATTTTATGGTACTAGTTAAGCCACGTGTGCGATGCACATGCTTGGATTTTACTCTTCTAATAACACCAAACTTGATTACAATATTATTTTTTCGTAAAATAAAATTTAATATTTTTTTTCTTTTTTTTTCGTAAAATAAAATTTAATATTTTTATTTCTACTCATTACATAGGTAATTTAAAGAGCTTTTCAAATATGTTAATTTTACAAAAATTCGGCATGTATTTTAAAAATATCAAGTTTTTAAAAATTTTGCTATATTTTTTTAAAAAATGGTGTTTCTGTTAATATGTAAGGTTGAATTATAAGTATTGATTTAATGTACTTTTTTGCCATGGAATATGTGAAGTGATAGTTGATATTGAAGATCATATTAGTAATATCAGGGTTACACCAAGTTATTTTGTCATTTTGTGACCAACCAAAATACCTCTTTTCTTTATATTAGTAAGATATGATAAGATGTGAGTTTTCTTTATGCAGGGGTTAGACCCACGGTCGACAGCAAATTTGTTCTCGGATGCAGTGTGCATCGGTGAGAGGATCATAAACAACGATGACTGTTTCATACTAAAGCTGGATGCAAGCTCCGCATCTCTTCAAGCACGGAGCAGCGACACTTTTGAAATCATTCACCACACAATATGGGGTTATTTCAGCCAGAAAAGTGGACTTTTGATTCAATTTGAAGACTCTCATTTACTCAGAATGAGTACAAAGAGCGGAGAAGATGTCTTTTGGGAAACCAGTATGGAGTCTATGATCGATGATTATAGGTACGTTGAAGGAATAAATATAGCTCACAGCGGTAAAACCGTTGTTACGTTATTTAGATATGGTGCAGGATCGGCCAACCATAAGAGAAAAATGGAAGAAACGTGGTCGATAGAGGAAGTTGATTTTAATATCCGGGGGTTGTCTATGGATTGTTTTTTACCTCCAGCAGATCTTAAAAAGGAAGATGACAGTGAAGATAAACAACAACAGAGTTACCATTAGATCTTGAATTTTACCTCTTAACAGATTTTCATGTATATATAAATATGCTTGAATTGGGAGAAAACCCCCTCCCTGTTTAAGCGGAACAAATATATTTTTGATTCAACAAAGTTTTTTTTTTTTGTTTTTTGTTGATGTTATATTTACACATAAGATTATATTATCTTAGAAAAATCAATTAAAACGAAATGTAAATGACTCGAGCACAAAATTACTCAATTAAGTGTTCAAAGTTTGGTTTATGATCCATTTTTATTTAAGATATCTTAACGCGGTTTATGTGCTCACTATTGATAATTGAGATCAAGTCTCTCATTAAGGAGGGGCAGTTGGAATAAGGAAGTTATGAATTATGAATATTGCTTTACATGTAAAATGGATCTGGAGGTATGGCAATGAACAACATGTGGTTCGGAGGAGAGTGGTTCATGACAAGTTTGACGGTAACATAAATGTTTTTCCCCCTAATCGATCCTTATTCAACAATGTACTACATTACAAGTGAATTCTGGTAACGGGGTTTATTCTGGAAAGTGGAATGACTCCTAGGTGAATGGTTAAAATTTGAAAGCTATTTTCCCTGCACTTTACAAGATCAGTAGAGTACAACATGCCACTATCCAGGAATGTTTAAACTTAAGCAGTGGGGGTAGTTGGAATCTAGCTTTCTGCAAACAACTGAAAGATGGAGAAGTAAAGGATGTAGGTCATTTACGAAATCTAATTTCTTATTTTAACATTAGAAATGGTGGAGATGAAAGAGTTTGGCTGCAAGGTATAAAATCGTTCTCAGTTTCATAGTGTTACAAGGCTTTGGAAGAGGATGGTTTGCTTTTGTTTCCTTATAGTTTCTATGAATCCAAAAATTCCACAAAAAATGATTTTTTTCCGTATGAAATTTATGTTACAATGGTGCTCCAACTATGGATACTTATAAAAATGACATTCTGGTTAATGGTTGCCTATAATGCAAAAAAGCAAGTGAATCTAATCACCATATCTCCTTACATTGTGAAACTACGAGAAATGCTTGGTTGTTATTTCTGAAGAGCTACAAGGTGTAATGGGTTTTCCAAGAAACAGTTAGACAAACCATTTGGGAGTGGAATAGGAAGAAGGGATCAAGCACTAATACAAGGAGGAAATTTGGGGATATAATTCCTTTTGTAGTATGGTGGGCCACGTGGACGAAGAGAAACTAGTGCAGATCGGAAGCGTGATAATTGTTGCAGCATACTTTCAAACCTCAAATTATTCCAACGAATAACGACTATGAACGAATGATCTAGACCTCGCGATTCCGAAAAATCATAACTATGAATTAGATGATTATTTAGACGTCATGATTAACCCGACTATAAATAAAAATCAAGATAAAGTTAAACAAAGTTTAACATCAAATACATAATTTAAATAACCAAAAGAGTCTCTAATTTTCGTTTTTGGAGATAACCTTCCTAAACAAACCCCACACTTAACAAAAGTATAAAAAACTTGTTTCCCAAGGTATCCACTACCTTTAGGAAACTTTCGTAACTATTTTAAACTCGTAAAAGAAACTTCCAGACTATTCTAATTAAACTTACCCTAATTAATAAAAATGTGTAGCTAGCTCAGCTGGTCATCCTCGTTCCTCAAAGGTTGATGCGCTCCAGGATGTCCCAGGTTCAAGTCCCCGATGGCGCAATATTGCAGTATTTGACATGGAAGGTAGAGTTAGCTTGCCTTCCTTGCGACATAATCATCCCCCTTATCCGCTTCGGTTCCCTTGGATGGTTCCTCATGAGGCTCGCTCGTAGGCTAGCACGACAACCTGTTATATTAATGTAGTAGTACGATGTTGGAGTTTAGCTTGTTAGGCAACTAGTTTCATGTAATATTCGTTATCCAATAATCAGGATAAATTAATAATAATATAATAGATTTATTTCCATAAATCCTCCTCCATCATTCTACCGGTGTTGGAAAAGATTCGTTCTCATATCTTGCCGGTACCATGTTCTACATGTATAAAAATGAGATATTTTGTAAAAGGGTCGTATGTTTAAAGCCTAATTAGGGTATGAGTCATAAAAGATGCAGTTGATGCATTAGGGTCGGAGACTAAAGGAAGACCGTTATAAAACTGTTAGTTGACTTTCTTATTTTTCCCAACACCCTCATTGTTCGTTGAGTAGAGTTGACGGCTCAAATATGGTTAAAACATATAGGTCTCCAGTCCTTTTCCATCTTCTTCCATTTTTTTACAGTGAATTCTCTTTTTCCATTTCTTCTTGCTGCAGCCTTTATCAAGTCTCCATTCCTGTGGGTTCTAGGCATTAATAATGGCTATTAATGGAGTTAAAAATTCTCAAGTATGGATTATTACCTTTGAAAATTAATCTTTAATCAACAACGCTCTTGATAAACATATCCATGGGAAGTCCCATCTATGATTCAATGAGTGGTGAATGAGAAAGATTTGAATCAATAGGCAGGTACCAAAATACCTTGAGAGGATTCCATTGTTGTACTCATGGGTGGATGGAATCCTACTAGTTGGAATCCCCGATGTATTTATTTATTTATGATTTCACAACTCAGAGATGGAAACAAGGTGAAGAATTGTTGCCGATCTTATTATGCTTCAGCTGTCTTAGATGGAAAAATATCGATAGCTGATTGACATGATGAGACCAAAAATGCTTTGAAAACTGATTGGACATATGATTTAAGAAAGTGGAAAGATGAATGTGAAGGAACCATGATGAAGCATAAAGGAAGATAAAAGATTTGAAGCAAATGCTTAACCTTAACAATTTACCATTAGGAAAAACTCAATCCTTATTTATTTAGATAAACATATCTGAATTGGAATAAAAATCTGGTTAGATAACTAAAGAAGATGCTTGAATATGCAGGTAAAGTATTCGATCTATTGTGTCTGTACCGCCGGTTAAGTTTTTAACAGGGTTATAATATAATGTCATCTAAATAATTTATATGGGCATTTTAGTAAACCAATCAGACGGTCAAACTTAGTCTTCGACCCTAATGCATCAACGACATCTTTTACGACCCAGACCCTAATTAGGCTATAAACATACGACCCTTTTACAAAATATCTCTATAAAAATCTTCGAACACGTGAATTGATGCCGTGAAAAAAAAATCTATGCACCGTGTGGAAGAATGAGGTATGGTGGAAACCCAAAACATATCTTCATAAGTTGATTCAAAAGAATCTCTTTTATTATGGTAGATATGAAAAGAAAATATGTCACTATCTTCTTCATCCCTAGAAACAACTTCTTTAGTAGGTTCGTCATCTTCAGAAGCGTCTTAGAAAATACCACCATCAATGTTATGTCGAACCAAGATACCTTCGATATCTTCCATTATTTCATTAAAATCTTTTAGATAACCTCCTCAACCTCGACGTCGACCGATTTGTACTCTTGGTAGCATCGTATAAACCCTATAATTGACTCGGCTCTGGTAACCAAACTAGTGCAACAAATATTATTGAAACGAAAGAAAAGGGACATTTTGTTTAGACCTCGAATTATTCCTAGGAATAATGACTACGAACGACGAAACTATTTATACCTCGGTTTTCCGACTATAAATAAAAATCAAGATAAAGTTTAACAAAGTTTAACATCAAATACGTAATTTAATTAACCAAAAGAGTCTTTAATCTTCGTTTTTTGAGCTCCTTATGTAGATAACACCCCCTAAACAAATCCTAAACTTAACAAAAATATAAAAAATTTGTTTCCCAGTGTATCTAATACCTTTAGGAAGCTTTCCTAACTTATTAAAACTCTTAAAATAAAGTTCTAGACTATTCTAAAATTACTTTAATTAATAAATCCAAATTTTAATTATTGTTCTACTAAAAATATCATTAATAAAATGAAATTACAAATAAAAAACGGGCACCTAGCTCAGCTGGTCATCCCTGTTTCCCAAAGTTTCATGCGCTCCAGGAGGTCCTAGGTTTGAGCCCCCAATAGCGTAATATTGCAGGAATTAACATGGAAGGTACAGTTAACTTGCTCCGTTGTGACACAATCTCATCCCCCATCCGCTTCGGCTCCCTTGGCTAGGTTGCCCATGAGGCTCGCTGATAGGCTAACACGGCAACCTGTTCAATTAATGTAGTAGTACGTTGTTGGAGCTTAGCTTGTTAGGTTTCCAACTAGTTAATGTAATACTCTTTATTATATAATAATAATAAAAATAAATAAATAAATAACAATAATAATAATATATTGAATTTATTTTCCATAAATCTACCTCCATCAGAAACTCAAGATGCTTTAATGGAAAGTATAAAAATCTGCAAGATATAACAACCAGTGTTAAGATGCTGATTTACCGTTGATGCACAACTACCGATATTTTTCAGCGGTGAGTCTAGATATAGTTTTGAATAATTGGGAGGATGTGATGTACTAATGTTTTAGCTTTTGATGTGTTTTGTTTTTCGTTTTTGGTTTTTTTGGAGTGCTCCCTTTCTTTGAGTACTATGTATCGGTCTTGCTCAGTTCCATTACTACCATGGTGATAGAACTGATTTTCTTAACGAATATTTCTCTTTTTTGCGTCAAAAGATTCATCTATGTTTAGCTAGTTTGGCAAATGTGTGCATGTATTGTATGGCACCCAAACCCGACGATAACAAGTATCAATCGTCAAGTGGCGCGTGTAATCTTTATTTGTTTGTTTTGAATAACTTTTTTTTTTTTTTTAATTCAATCATGCAAGAATGGACTACTTGGTGTGAGACCAAAAGAGAATGGACTACTTGAAAATTGACAATAACCTTACAATATCTCTCCAAATTAAATGAAACTCCTTATCACCGGAATAGAGTGGTCCAAATCCAAATAACCAAAGAGAAAAAGGAATGGAGACTATGGAGTATGGCCATAAAAAACAAGAAAGAAAGAAAAAAAAGGTAGAAAAGAAGAAAACGAAGGGGGTCTTTGATAATTGATAGATCAATGGCAACATGAAATATACACACCTCTTACTAGTTTGGTATTTAGTGCAGTTCGAATCCAAAAAATGAAATGAAACCATATACAGTTCTTTAAACAGATCCAATTGCCTCATTTTGGTTGTCTTCTGGTCGTATACGTTTGCGATTGCTCATTTACCCATGTTATTAATCGTTTTCTTCATGTTGTATTTTTGCAAGTTACATGAAAAATTACCATAGTCTCATTCTTCTCCCCTCAATATAATAACATGACATCATTAAGAGGTCTTGATGATGAAAACCTCAAAAAGGTATTTGTATGAATCAACATTAGTGGGTTTGAATAAGAGACTTGATGATGATTTTAGATTTGTTTTCTTGTTCTTTCTATTTTTGTATGGTTCAGAAATGTTCATTGGTTACGTGAACCGATGTATTTTTTGTTTTCACAAATGGTGCAATGGGAATCTCTAGTATATACACCACCCATGCTATATGTCTCCCCCTTTTAACATCCATATATCTAACTTTAAAGCCAGGAACCACATCATTTTATCAAGGTCCTTATTTTATCGTCACCTCAAGTTTTGATGAGCCTTTGGGGAATCTTAAAACTTTACGCTTACGGTGATAGCCTCCCTTTGATCATCTAATTTAGAGGTATGCCTGTGGATAGATAAACTGAGTTTTGGATAGCCGGGAATGGGTTTCTCGGAACACAATAAACCGAATGTGTCAGTTGGAGCCGGCCGGCTCAAATGGGCCGAGACTCGTAATAATGTGAGCCGATGCTCGGCCCTGTTCAAGCCGGTCGGCTCTAACAGATCCGACAATGTTCAAATTTCATAACGGCTATTTCCCCCCCATAATTATCCAACGCATTTAAACAGATAACTCACACCCAAATTCAATCTTCTCTTTGAATTTTTTCCACTAAATCTTTCTTTTGAAATGTCTTATAAAACAATTTTTCTTTTATGTGAAGCAAAACTTGAGGCTGCTGTAAATAAAATTTGTGGTAATTTTAAAAAAATCTAAAATGGTAAAAAGAAAGATCTGTGCAAGTTTTATAAGTTGATCCAGCAAAATGTTTCGTTAAAAAGCAAAGAAAAGCTCCAGTTTTGAAAGTTAACAATCGAAGATTCAAGAACAAAGGAAAAGCAATTTAAGAGCGCGTTGAATGGAAGTTACGTTAAATGAAGAAAATCAGGAGGCCAAAAATTGTGATATATTTTTATTGATGTAATTATTTAAGTTCTTATTATTGTCTAAGTTTATATCTTGTAAAAGAAGTGGCAGTAATATTAATTAATGAAAATATTTATACCTTAGTTTTATATTAAGCGATTGGAGTCACATTTACACTTACATATATAGTAATTAATTTCATAACGACAACAATAACATCAAACTACATCAACATTATCTCTATAGAGTTCATAGCATTCAAAATGCTTAAACTTTCTTCCATTTTCTTCATTAAACTTGATTTGAGCGATGGTTTTCTGAAAAATAGAAACAACAAGTTAGTTAAGATATTTTATAATGCAGTTTGTCAACGAGGAAAAAGGTATTAAGATATATACTCACCAGTTCTTCGTTGGACAATCCAGAATTACTACGGTGAACCATCCATAAAACTTCTGTTTAATGTTTGACATCATTAGTGATGAATGAAAATCTTAGTTCTAGGCTCTTGATGTTTCTTATATATTCGTTCCGCAACTTTACAAACCTTTGCAACACTCTTTCCCAGAAATGGTCACTGTTATCCAGAGTGCCTATATGATGTATCCAACATTGAAAACAATATGGAAAACAATTCTGGGAATTGCAACTTTGAATTAGAGAATTTAAGGATATCTCCATATCTGATTCCGCTGGAGAATCAATATCCTCAATTGGATGTTCCTCAAGAATCTCTTCAGGTGCTTCCTGTGGTGTAGTATCAACCATAAATAACTATTGTTTGGCATAAATGTGTCCAGGCCTGTAAACTGCATCACAATTATAACAAATTCCATGTCCTCTTTTCTTTCTGACCTTTTCAGGGGTAAGTCTGGTGATATGAGGAACTGAAGAATTATTGGTTTTGGGTGTCCGGCGTCGGTGGTGGTTTAAAAAGAGAAGGTTGAGTGGGGTTTGGTTTTGGAGGGGGTTGTATAGAAGTGAAGTGTCTAGAGGATGGATGACTGTTGGTGTAAGGTTTCGGATGGTGTTTATAACGTTTTAATTGAGCCAAGACAGTTTGTCTTGCATCTTAGCCAGAGAAAAATCTCTCATTAGTGTAGTTGGTGAAACATTAGGACAAAATATTGAATATCTTCCTTAAAAGCACCAATAAAACTCTTGACAAAATAACTCTCATGAAGGTCAGGATGTACACTAAGTAACAGAGCCTTTGCAGATTCAATCTCTTCAAAAAATCCATCAACAGTTTTTTTATGAAGCAACTTATTAAAATTACCAACAATATTCTCATTAGCAGGATTTTCAAATTTAAGACAAGCCTTTTCAGTAAGTTCAAACCAGGAAATAATAGTACGGAAAAATTAAAGGTTGTGAAGCCACTTTTCAGTCTTACCCTCGAGATGTATAGACGCCATCTTTATTTTTTATATCTCATCCTTGATGTCAAGAAGCTGAGAATCCATCCTCTTGGATTTTCACATCAAAACGCGGGAAATCGATCTTAGGCAGACAAGGTGGGTGGTGAACATCTCGACTTCCAGTGTGTAAACCAAAGATAAATCTCTCATCTTCATTGTTGACTCTGGTGTATGAAGACGCTGCTCGACTTGAATCTTCATGTTGTGGTCTATGAGAAAAAAAATCTACAAAAGACTCCATCTTAGCTTTAAGATCCTCTTTAGTTACCATTGCTTCTTTGATTGAATGTAAATCAGACTGAATCGGAATAATCTGTTGTTGTTGTACATCGTATTTATCATGTAATTCCTTACAGGTTAGATTACCACTTCCTCCCATGATGAATCAGAAAAAGAAACGACTCTAGATACCACTTGTTATGATCTGACTATAAACAATACATGAAAAGGGATAGATAAATCTCAAACCTCACGATGTGAGCCTTCTAGTTATGAAACTAGCCAATTTTGGGAACAATTATTATCAGATTCTTTTTCATTAACATGGACGCCAACACTGATAGTTCTTACACATTTAAAACAGGTGAAAGCTTTATCTGGATAAGGGCCATTCTCTGCTCGACACATGTAATGATCCTACTGATCAAAAGGAGAAATACTAACTATCTCTAACTAACTACTTAGGGCTACCAGGTAGCTTATTAGAATAAAAGGGCACCCACTACTAATAGCACCCGAGTACATGACACGTACACCCCGATTTATGAGGGAGTGTGGAGTCCTGACGGAAAATTGAATTTTATTTTGCTATCTTCTCCCGAAAATGCTATTTGACCAGCGGGATAACAACTAAATAACAACTGATTTTGACGTGGCAATAGATTTGGCACAAATAGGTGTTCCTTTTTTGAAACGTCATACAGAAAACAAAAAAAGATCAATTGTCTTCCATTTTTATTGTGATTTTCGTCTTCATTCATTATTATTTTTTCTCAGGACTTGCATCAACTTACTTCTTATCCACAAAAGTCTCATGCTTAGATCGCCAACCTTGCATCTAACTGATCTGTATTACCTCTCCCTGTCTTTTATGGTGATGATTTTTTACCTAATTAAGCATGAAGTTTCATATGAAAAATTTCATAATATTTTACTAACCTTTAATCTGTTGATTCTATTCTGAATTTCTCAGTTTCAGTTGATAAAAACTTAATTAGACTCGATCCCATCGTATTTATCGCAATACTAAAACTTAATTACATAAATTGTGGTGTATGTTTTTTATTTGGAAGAGCTTATAGTTTGAATAACATCGGCTGGTTTAAGGAATGTGAAAACTACTCGATTGAAGAAGATGAATATTTGATTCTAGGTATGGCTTTCGAATCAATGCATAAGACTCAAAATTAGAAAAATAAAAATAAACAGTGAGAAGTTACTCTTTGGCCAAATTGTTAGCAATGGCAAGGACAATATAAAGGAGTTTTTAATCTTTGAAAAACAAATAATGGGTATCTTTGATTGAACTGGAATTTCAAATTATGGTGTGTCTTCTGATATGGCTTCTTAATTTGATTAATATTTGGCCACACTTATGGTGGGTTTGTTTGCAGAATTCACCGTTTCCAGAAATTTATAATCCTATGGGATTACAAATTCTGGGATTCATGTAAATTCCTAGTGTGTTTGGTAACTCAATTATAATTCCTAGGATTTATAGAATTTTCTTGTATTAAAGCCTTTGTACTGTTTGGCGTTACCCTCGAATCTTAAAATTGCATATATATGGGATTTAGAGTTAAAAAAAAGTGGGTTCATAAATCCCTTGATAAGTTTCCTAACAAATCTTAGGGGGAGGGGTCGGACTCCATATGGAGGATTTGTTGGAAAAATGAATCCCGCATGAAACGTGATTCTAAGGATTCGGACAACCAAACGTACCAATGGAAACATACTTCTACCAAATCCCCTTGACCCATAAATTCTACCTTTAAAATTCTACATCCAAACCCAACATTAGCTAATTTGAGGGAAGAGTAAAGGAAAAAGAAATTATTTTTTTTTGATGACATGGTTCGGAGGAATTATCACCCCAGTCAGCCACATCGGGTGCCATGTGGGATCAGCTGGTATTCAGTTGTTACCTAACTGTTCACCTAGCACGATTGTCTCTTCTCCCTCGAATCCTAATTACCCGTCACCGTAAATATCGGCTGCCAAAAAACCGCTTGTTTATGTTACCAACAAGAGTTTTGAGCCGGATCAGAATTTCATCCCAAGTAACATGAGATAAAAGAGATTGTCCAGGGTTTAGAGTCTTTAGACCAATGGAACAAGAAGTGATAAATATCCTGGCTAAATTGGGGCATATACCACTTAATTGGGGCCTATCAAATTTTCCTTCCCACACCACCAAATTACTATAGGCACCCAAAGTTCTAAAAAATACTAATTTACCCCCACATTAATTACTAAAACTCTCTCATATAAATTCTAATCTTTCTATTTTCAATAAATTCAAAAACAAAAAACCTAAACCTAATTTTTTTTTTCTATTTCCATCCTAATCTTTCTAAATTCTCAAAACCTTAATTTTCATCTACTTCTCCAACGAATATACGATCCACACAAGAAAAAGGTAAATCCCCATCAACCCAATCTATGATTCTTCATATCTTATTGATTTACATGTTTAAATCTTCGTTTTTGACAAATCAAAATTCTGATTGCACCCAGAATCGGTTTTTATTGACCTATCGAATAAACCGATTCTGGGTTTTGTTTTCGTCCATGAAGAGCATGCACAGTAATTGGTTTACATTATGATTAACATAGCCCGATTCTATGGTAGAAATGAAATATTTAAAATACATCACCAGAATCGGTTTATATATGTAATATGTATAATCCGATTACTGTAGTCTCTTCATCTTCCTTTCCACAATCGGGTTTTATACATGTACCACATAACCCGATTCTTTGAGTCTCTTCAGAATCAGATTACTTATGTTTATATATGTATCGATTTCTTACCTGTTTTTTTATTATTATTATTTTTTATTTTTTTTATTTTTTGTTTTGTTTTGTAGAATGGACTTCACACACCTAGCATTTTACAATCGAGAGGTAACCTTGGAAGATGTCTGAGGAAACCACAAAGAGTGCAAGAGAGAAGCCTATATAAGTTTGCTTTCGGAGCTGAGACCCGTCTTGAACAAGCCCTCACATTGATTGATATGCTTGCACTGGAAGAGCTTGTTGAGGTCATGAGGTTCGCTAGGATGAGGATAAACATTATATCAGCTGAGAGGGATCGGCACCAAGAATTGGAAGGTTTGTTTGAAGAAATGGATGAATATATAGCCGTGGATGATGCAGAAGCTGCTGCTCTTGATGATGCTGCCGCTGGTGGTGCTGCTGCTGATCCTGACGCTGGTGCTGGTGGTGGTGATGCTGCTCCTGATGTTGTTGCTGCTGCAAATGCTCCTAGTGCTCCTTAAGTTTTTTAGTTTAACTTTTAAATACTAAAACTTTAAGTTTACAAGACTTGTGGTTGTTTTAAGTCTTTTGGGATGGTTGATGTTTGTATTTTGGATGATATTTATGTGGTTGATGTTTTTATTTTGGATGATGTTGTGTTGAACTTAATGCACTTAATGTTTAAATTGATTCGAGACTGACATGCCAACAATCGGTTTACTCGATATGTCAACATAAACCGATTGTGCAAGCCATTCTTCCTGGATGTATTTAATCCAAGCTAGAATCAGTTTACATATGAATATATATAAACCGATTCCTGATGTTTTTTAAATCGATTTACGTTGGTCGCAAGAAAGTCCGATTCCTTGTGGCAATCGGGGTTTACGGTCCTTCTAAAAAACCAATTAATTCAAATTATTTCACGTTTTTCAAAAAAAAATAGTCGTTTGAGACTTTCTCTATAAATAGAGACCTCACCCTTGGATCCCATTTGCCCCAAAATTGATCATTTTATTCCCCCTCACTCCATATACTCCACAACTACTCATTTCGTACATCCATATACAAGAAATGGCTTCATTTGATTCAATCGAAGATTTGGAAATCACCAAAGCATGGTATGCGGAAAATCAACTTAGACGTCAATCCTCCGAAAGGGTGGATTCCACAACCTTTTGGGCTAGGGTACACAACAAATTTAGCCAAGAGTTTGGGAATCCTAACGCAAGAAGTGTTCAACAAGTGCACGCTAGGTACCAAGTCATCGAAAATGTGATACTTGCTTTTTTAGCTCTCCAACCTCAGATTTTTAACACTCGCCCCTTCTCCTTGTCCATTACACAATTTGTGAGTATTTTTATGGTTTGTTTTACGTAACCCATGTTGTTTTATCTTCCAATGAAACACCACTAACAAATGTAAGTTTGTTATTGTGTTTTTGTAGCACAAAGTCGTGAAAGCGCGCTACTTGGAGGAAAAGGGGGAAGCATTCGCTTTCGATGCAAGTTATCACTTCTTGACAGAAAGAATCCCGGAGGATAACCCAGACTATTTGGATGTTGTATCGTCTTCTTCGGAGGAGGAAGATTGATGGCTTTATAAGTTTTTGTATAGGTTTTATGGGCAAACCTCTATGTAAACCCTCACGAGACTATAACTCGTCCAGGGTCGCGTAGGGGTTTAAAGGCTTGATGCATGTGCTAAATGCATCCTACAATAATAATGCAATGAATGAAAATTGGTAAACAATCGGTTTATATGTGTCATAAGTAAATTCCGATTTAGAGAATCGGGTTATAAACATGTCAAAGTTAACCGATTATGGATGTCCTTTGTTAATTCGTAAACACCAATCCAGAATCGGTTTACAAGTGAATGAACGTAAACCGATTCTGGGTACTGTTTACGAAAAAAAAAATCAAAATGTTTGATGTTTTGATGAACTCTCTAATATTAGTTAATCTCACATCCAAAACAAAATTAACTCCTAATACGATTAATTAGTGCTAATTAATAAGGGGTAAAATAGGCAGTTAGGTAATTATTTTGATAAGGGGTGGTGTGTAGGTAATTTCTAATGACCTTTTTTTATCATCTACCCCAATTAAATGGTATAGGCCCCAATTTAGCGAGGCCCCAATTTATATAAACAACCTAGCACGGTTGTCTCTTCTCCCTCATAATCCTAATTACCCGTCACCGTAAATATCGGCAGCCAAAAAACCGCTTGTTTATGTTACCAACAAGAGTTTTGAGCCGGATCGGAATTTCATCCCAAGTAACATGAGATAAAAGAGATTGTCCGGGGTTTAGAGTCTTTAGACCAATGAAACAAGAAGTGGTAAATATCAGTCCATGTACACTAAAAGACGAGGGGCAGCAAGCCAGCAAATTTCAAAGTTCACAGCACGTTTACAAGAAATTTGACCGTTGAAGGTTGAAACAATTAATATCTGTCCCTACTTGATTATAAAGTTCTTAAACTTGTCCTTGTCGTCGAGATATTATTAGCAGTAAACAAGCTTACAGAGTTACAGTAGACTTTTTTTTTTATAGATAAATAGGGAAACCCCCATGTTACAATAAGAATCCGGAAAAAACAAGGCTTAGCACTAAGTAATTCCCATATCGAATCCTATCACCCGAATCACGTATCCAGAATTCCTTAAACAAAATCTCTATCAGACCATCAGAACGTAACAGTAATCCAGTAGCAGAACATAACAGTAAACCAGAGTTACATTAGACTCTTCGCATATTTGTACAACTTCATAGCATGCATATCTAGCCATAATCTTGTTGGCTGTCGATAATTGAATATCCAACGTCCGTCTTAATTCGTATTGAAAACTTGAGATATTCCATATCTTAAATATCTATCTGATATCCGATAACTTTATAATTAAATTGATAATAATTGTTGAATATATGATATCTAAACAGAAACAGTATTAGTCATATTCGTAACAGTTTACACCCAATTTCTCTTTCGTCTTTGGACTCAAAAAATTCTTTCGTTTTTGAAAATTTGCTCTGGCCGGATTGTGTGACCAAATTTTATGGAGGAAATGATATTGAGATTATCAGTCCCACATTGTTGGGTAATCTAAGATCCTGCGGTTTATAATCCCTTTGGTCTTCACTGATTGCCAATTGATTTTGAGTTGGATGCCCATATTCTAACATGGTATCAGAGCAGGCTATTTGTGTCGAGTCATTTGACCTCATCTACACGTGAGGGTCTGTATGAAATTAGTTTCTTTCGTATTGTATCGTTTTCGTTGTCATTATAGGCGGCTCACTGTTTTTACCTTTAGGCTTAGTCCTATGGGTTAGATATCTAGCTGCTAGATTGGCCATCCACGTCAGCATGGACAACCTCCTAAGTCCTATGGGATGGCTAATCTAGCAGCTAGATTAGCAGCGAGACCACCATATAACGCCGAACGGTTCGGCGCTTTAAATCTCAGCCGTTAGATCAGAAAATTTTCTCCCAGCGCTGAACGGTTCAGCGTTTAGACCACTTTTTGAGCGTCGAACGGTTCAGCGTTTCAATCTCGCTGATAGTTGGACTGCGAGCACTTGCCAGGTGAGAGAACTATCAACTATCACTGTTAACTTTTTTCCAACACTTATTTTTTGATTTGCAACACTTTTTGGCCAATCTACCACTCCAATTTAAGCCATAAGGATTAGCCTTACATTATCCTCCAATGACCACTAATTAATGGGGATACTCGATTAAAGGGGCGCAAAAGCTTTGAGATAAACATGAACTTTACACCTTTTGCATACATTGTAAGTTATTATCAATGAAAATATCTACAGATCATATTCCTCTTCAAAATATTATTTTAGCCGTTTCTCGTTATCTTGATTCGATCCCAACTCGTAAAAGAAAATGTTTTCTGAATTATATATTCAAAGTTGTTGTTTGTGTGTATGTGCAATATTTAGCTTTTGTAAAGCTGGATCCTATAATGTACACATGATGAACCATGGAAAATCGAAAGTTGGATTTTTCTCCCAAGACAAAAGAGATTAATATTTATTACTGTAATTAACTTGGTTTAATCACATATATCACACCTGTTGATTGTGAAAATCAAATTAGGGTCGCAATTAGTAACTTCTACAAATGGTAAAGCAAACGGTAAAATAAGAAGATAACCAATGTCATTTACACACGAATATAAACAACATATAGAAAATAGATTTTACATGCATGAGAAAAACGTGGTCACTAGTTTAGACCTTATCGAAACGGATACGGACTAACATTTCTCATCGAACCATTTGATATATATCTTTCAACACAATTTGGCGTACCGATCTTCTTGTGTTCATACTTGCATAATTATATACTTTCAAGCAATAACATCATCAATTTTATTTTCTAATAAGAAGGGTCAAAATTCAAAAAGCTAATGAGAGAAACTTGGGATCTTTGATAATGATCTACTGATAGTAGAATCATACTAGCAAGAAAAACAATTTTCTTTATTTTTATAAGATTAAATCGTAAAACAAAAACATATAGTATGGTCACCAATAATTCCGAATAAACAAAAAAAATAAAAGGCTGGCGGGAATAACTAATCGAGTGTCTGTCTCTTACCGACTGAAAAATGATTTAAAGAAGACAAACGGCCCCATTCTTCTTACACAATTTCCCTCCTATGAATCTGTATCTATGGTTTATGAGTGAGAGGCCATCTCTTTGACCTAAAAGACCATTAGATGGTCCATCATTGACGTGTGAGTTGCGACTTTCATTGAGTTAGGGATCGAAAGAAGATATCAAATGAAGACAACCAAACGATTTTTGATTTCTATCCCAATCTCAATCCAAAATCTTTTTTTTTTCAACCTTTTTAGTTGACTATAGACTCTAAATAACAAAAACAAAGCTGGCACAGTTCTCTTAACTTGGACTTGCTTCTTTGTAAAGTTAAAAAGAAAAATACTTTTGTAAATTTTTTCGCATTTGTGTGCCAATATGTATAGGTGAGAAATGGATTGAAAACTCTATCTTTGATCTAATTTGTTCAAAACCTGTTTTTGTCCTTGGACATAATAACTCTATGTATGATCTAAATGTACATTTACTAGTACCTAGAATTTTACTGTACAATTAAAGAAATGTAAATAAAAAGTTAACTATAGTTTAATTAATTGAGAATATAGTCATCAGAAGCAATTTAGTGAACAAATCTGGCTATACTTAGACTTCGAATTAGTTAAGGTATAAGCACTTCATTTGGGTGACAACTTAAGTAATGAATCATATCAGATTAATGCATGCGTGCATTATCTTGCTTCCTTAAGAAATTTACGTTGAACAGACAATCCTAACCAAACCACTAACTAGTTTCAGTTGTTCGGTTAATTTAGTTCGGTTCAGATTAGCACACAGTTGTAATCATATATTGTATCCTATATTGATCAGAGATCTGATGGCAGAAAGAGTAGTGTTATCAGTCAAAGCACCACTTGTCCAGAGATAGAAATAGACTTCAATTCGTCGTTTTACCCTTGACCGTGATAGATTCCATCCCATTCCTCTTCTGAAGAAGGATATTTTCGTCAATTTATCTTAGTAACCCAAGCTTCAATATATGTGGAAGTGATTCCTTTACGTGACCTATGCACATCTTCTTCCCCTAAGTAGTAGTAGTAGACTAGTTGTACATCATCATCGTCTCTCAGTTTCCTCTCTGATGATGTGAGCATTACTCTCTCTCTCCCTCACTTCATCTGTCTATTTAAACTCCTCCTTAAAGCCTCATCATAGCACAGCACTGAACACTTCATACACACCTCAAACACTCCCTGGCTCCTGTCCACTTGAATCACAGGCTAGTTTGCTGTTTCCTATCCAATATCCAATTATCCATTCTACAGTTGTAATATCCCTACAATCATTACCTCTCTCTCTGAAACTTGCAAAGATTTAGGAGAGATGGGTGTAGATGAAGGTAAAGCAGTTAACCATGAAACTAGAAATACCCTCTCCATTGCTACGCCGGAGAAACCCAAGAGGAACAAATTTGCTTTTGCTTGCGCCATTTTGGCTTCCATGACTTCCATTTTGCTTGGCTACGGTTAGTTTTTTGTTTTCTCTTCGTTCTGAATTTCATTATTATTTTTGATTTATCCCGTATATTTTCTGAGTATTAATCAATTTTATGTCTATTTATAATGAACAGATATTGGTGTAATGAGTGGAGCAGTAATATTCATCCAAGATGATCTGAAAATAAATGACGTACAAGTAGAAGTCTTGGTTGGAATTCTAAATCTGTACTCACTATTCGGTTCAGCAGCAGCCGGTAGAACATCAGATTGGATAGGACGGCGATACACAATAGTATTGGCTGCTGTTATTTTCTTTGTGGGTGCCATAATCATGGGTCTCGCTCCAAATTATGCTATTCTCATGATTGGCAGATTCGTAGCTGGAATTGGTGTCGGTTATGCTCTGATGATTGCACCCGTCTACACAGCTGAAGTCTCACCCGCTTCATCTCGAGGATTCTTAACATCATTCCCTGAAGTTTTCATCAACGCCGGGATTCTGCTCGGTTACGTTTCGAATTACGCATTCTCAAAGCTGCCTGAGCATTTGGGCTGGCGATTCATGCTTGGAATCGGTGCTGTCCCTTCCGTATTCTTAGGACTCGGTGTACTTGCCATGCCTGAGTCACCTCGTTGGTTGATTATGCAAGGTAGACTCGGTGATGCACGAGTTGTTCTAAACAAAACGTCCGATTCGAAAGAGGAAGCTGAGTTAAGAATGAGTGAGATTAAAGAAGCTGCTGGTATACCAGAAGAGTTAACTGATGATATTGTTACTGTTCCAAAACGATCCCACGGTGAAGGTGTATGGAGAGAACTTCTAATTCGTCCTACACCGGCCGTTAGACGTGTTTTAATCGCGGCAATTGGTATTCATTTCTTCCAACAAGCATCAGGTATTGATGCTGTTGTTCTTTACAGTCCTAGGATTTTCAAAGCTGCAGGAATCACCAAGAAAACTGATCTTTTAGGTGCAACCATTGCTGTTGGGTTTGTTAAGACCAGTTTCATTTTGGTTGCCACATTTTTCGTAGATAAAGTAGGGAGAAGACCTTTGCTATTGAGCAGTGTAGGAGGAATGATTATGTCACTAGCTGGACTTGGGATTGGATTAACAGTTATCGATCATTCTGACAGTAAATTAATCTGGGCTATTGCTTTGAGCATAGCAGCGGTTCTAGCGTACGTTGCATTTTTCTCCATCGGAATGGGACCGATTACGTGGGTGTACAGCTCTGAGATCTTTCCATTGAAATTACGGGCTCAAGGTTGCAGTATGGGAGTAGCGGTAAACAGAGTTACAAGCGGGGTTATCTCAATGACGTTTATCTCATTAACAAAGGCAATCTCAACCGGTGGAGCTTTTTTCCTTTTCACCGGAGTTGCATCTATAGCTTGGATTTTCTTCTTTACGTTCTTACCTGAAACACAGGGTAGAACTCTGGAAGATATGGATACGCTGTTCAGTGGTTTTCACTGGAGAGATTCAAAGAGCAAAGGTAATGCCGTCAAACAAGATAAAGCTGATAATGGTCAAGTTCAAATGGCGACTAACGGTCAACCAGCTTAAAATTTGGATACGGGAGTTTAGTAAATATGTAAGGGGGTTTAGTTTAAGTTTGTTTGGCAGATTATAATTATAATTAAAAAGTTTCTTTTTCCTTCTTGTTGCTATGATGAATCGAAAGATCGAAATGAAATGGAATAAATTAACAATTTAAGCTTAATTTCTCTGATTGCCATGTGATTAACTTTTTATAATGCAACACAAATCAGATTAAGCAATGTGTAATAGCTTGATGAATGCCAACGGGATTAAGTAAATGTAAAGGTGCATTTTACCAACGAGAATTATTGGTAAGATAACAAATTCCGGATAAGCTGGAAATATTGGACCGTTGAGAATTTATAATGTTACATGAAGGTTGGTGATGAGGTTATCTGGAGACTGGAATTTGTTTATTGAGGTTAAGATCGGAGTGATATTGTTTTTTATGCAAACCATGTGAATCACAATATAATTTCATGATCAGATCAGAAGCAAACAAAACAATCAAAACATATACTCTCATGGCTGTGCCAGGTGGTACTTGACAACTCATATGTGAGAATTTTAACCATATTAGCTTACTTTGAATGAGCAGTATCAACTAATTGATGAGGCACACACGATTCAAATTCGTGCAACCACATATTATTAGTTGGCTTGGTTTTTTGTGAAGACCAAGTTTGATGATCTTTGAGATGGGGTGACATTTAACTTGGAAAATGATGTGCTGCCCATGATTTCTTAACAACATTAATAGTTTCCCTAGTTATCAAACAATTAACAAACCGTGTCACAGCATATTTAGCAATTGATTTTTTTTCTTCTATGGTTTCAGGTTCAACATATGTTAGCAATAGGAAGTAGACAACTTAAATTTCTATTCAAATGCCATCAGTTATTCATTTACATACAAAAACAAGGGGTAAAGTAATTCAACTATTTCAAAAACTTTCTTCACTACCTTAAAGCTCTAGTGGTCGTTACAAAGGGATGTAGGTTTCGGTGGTCCTGGCGAGAATGATCTTTATTAGTGAATAGAGTAGTATGCCATGGATGTTTACATACGGACACCAAGTTGCCTCTGTATGTACGGTTGACAAGCTTAATTAGTAAGGGGTTAAGCATTTCTCTATAAATTCTCAACACGATAGCCGTAATATTGAACCGTCACAGAGGATCTTTGGTAAATTCTCAATAAGTCTGTCTGCCTTTACAGTCACAGAGGATCTTTGGCAAATTCTCAATAAGTCTGTCTGCCTTATCATTAATCATTTGGGGTATTTATACAATTATAGACTTGCTTCTCAAGACATTTGATCCTAATATAACTCAAATAAACCAAAATACATATCTCATGAATATTCCTGTAGACTCCTATTATATCTCTTAATACCCACTCTCAAAATGGAGCATGGAGATCTCGCATGCCCATTTTGGACAAAATAAAGTTAAACTGAGCTTTCCCTAACACTTTTGTGAAAATATCTGCTAATTGCACTGATGCATGAGTTTTTTTTTTTGATGCCAAAAGAATGAGTATTATTAAGTTGCAGAGGGAAAATTGTCTAACATCAACTGACTCACAATAACCGTTGGAAGACTATCCAACCAGACTCGCACTGCTCTAAACTTTTTGCTGAATTTTGCTAGCTCATCATCAACTTTATTACAGACTCTAGGGATAAAACGACAATTCCAATATGGAAAAAAGTTCTTCGTGCATGGGTATACGATGGTGGTATAATCTTCCCTGCTATTGCATCTCTGACAAGATGACAATTAATCTACTTTTATATGTTTTTTTCTTTCGTGAAATACTTGATTTTGAGCAATGTATAATGCTGACTGACTATCACAGAATAGATTCATTCCATGAGTATGGTGAACCCCTAAATCACCAAGTAATTGTTTCAACCACTTTAATTCACATGTCACCGCTGCCATAGATCTATATTTTGCTTCTGCTGACGAACGAGAACTGTATGTTGCTCCTTAGTTATCCAAGATACAGGTGAGAAACCAAGAAGCAAAAGCCAACCTATTAATGAATGTCTTGTTAATCGACAACTCTCTCGAATTGAATCACACCATCCTTTTAAACAAAGAACACTATCAGAACTCAACATGATTCCTTGTTCAAGATTTTTCTTCAAATATCTAACTACACGAACATGCTGCTTCCCAATGCTCTACTCTTGGTTGTTGCATAAATTGTGATATAATATGCACCGAGTATGCAAGGTCTGGTCTTGTCACTGACAAATAAATCATACGACCCACCAATCGTGGATATTTTCCACATCATCTAATATGTTTCATTTTACTAATGCCAGACGATGATTTGTTTCTATTGGGAATTCTGCAGGCTTTCCTTTTACTAATACCAGGCTTTGATAATATCAAGTGCATATTTCCTCTGACATATGTAGAGCCCTTGTTTACTACGTGCCACCTCTAGGCCTAGGAAATATTTTAACTTCCCAAGATCTTCCATTTTAAAACACTGACCAAAATAAGTTTTAAAGTTGTGAAGTGCAACCAGATCATCGCCTGCCATAATCAAATCGTCCACATTAACCAAGACATTAAGCTGCATCTTTCCCTTCATCATTATAAAGAGAGAATAATTTGAATATGATTGTTTAAAGACATAATTTTTTAAAGTTGTTGATAACTTTGCAAACCAGCACCGAGGTGTCTGTTTTAAACCATACAACGATTTCTTCATTCTACAAACCATATTAGGATTTCCTTTGGCAAAACCCGAAGGTATCTTCATATACACTTCTTCCTCCAAATTACCATGAAGAAATGCATTGTGTACATCCATTTGATGTACTTCTCAGTTCTTAACTGCTGCAACTACCAGAAAAGTACGAATTGTTATCATCTTTTCCACTGCTGCAAAGGTCTCATTGTAATCTAATCCTTCAACTTGATGATTCCCAAAAATCACCAATCTTGCTTTCAAACGTCACTACACCAAAACCAAGATTTTGTAACAGTGCAACCTGTCACAATTTATTTTTCAGTCACTGATATACTTGTGATAAGTCCTGCAATAGTTATAACTGTTATTAAATTTTGTATTCGTGATAATAATTAGGAATATTAATTTTTTTTATTAGTCACAATAATATTTGTTGACAATTTTACAGACAATCACAATTATAATTCAAAGTGATGATTCCACCCAAATATTTCACCACATCTAAAACAACCTCAAAATTATAATACTTTGAATTTTACCTGTCACTAATTTTCCCACATTTGTACAAACTAACAATTATATTTCATTTCTATAACTCAAAATACATTTTTCTTTTTCTTTTTGATTTTCTTAATATTAGAAAACAGGATCAAGACCAAGTCAACAAGTCATGACTTTATAGAAATTTGACTTTGACATATTTGCTTCTTCCGAAGACGCTGAAAATTACCAGACTGCCCTTATCGGAATAAGTGCAATAAAAATTCTGAAGATTGTGAAAATGACCAGACTACCCTTATCGGAAATAAGTAAAGTAAATATTACAGACTGTTAAAATGACAATATTACCCTTAATGGAAAAAAGTGCAACAAAATATCATGCAGACTGTGAAAATGACCAGACTACCCTTACCAGAAATAAATGAAGTAAATATTACAGACTGTGAAAATGACCATATTACCCTTAATGGAAATTAGTGCAATAAATATTATGGAAACTGTGAAAATGTCCAGACTACCCTTATCAGAAATAAGTAAAGTAAATATTACAGACTGTGAAAATAACCATACAACCCTTATAAGAAATAAGTAAGAAAATATTACAAACTGTGAAAATGACCATTTTACCTTTACCGGAAATAAGTGCAATAAATATTATGGAGACTGTGAAAATGACCAGACTACCCTTATCGGAAATAAGTAAAGGAAATATTACACATTTTGAAAATGACCATATTACCCTTACTGTAAAAATGACCATATTACCCTTACTAGAAATAAGTGCAATAAATATCATTGAGACTATGAAAATGACTATATTACCCTTACTAGAAATAAGTGCAATAAATATCACGGAGACTATGAAAATGACCAAACTACCCTTATCAGAAATAAGTAAAGTAAATATTACTTACAATGAAAATGACTATTTTACCCTTACTGAAAATAAGTGTAATAAATATTCTGGAGACTATGAAAATGACCAGACTACTCTTATCAGAAATAAGTAAAGTAAATATTACAGACTGTGGAAATGACCATATTACCCTTACTGGAAATAAATGCAATAAATATCATGGAGACTATGAAAATGACCATATTACCCTTACTGGAAATAAGTGCAATAAATATCATGGAGACTATGAAAATGACCATATTACCCTTACTGGAAATAAGTGCAATCCCATACTACTCATTCCTGGGCGTTCCTTGAAGTCAATGCTATTCTGGTTTTGTTGTTCTTACAAACATGTTGTCTGATTATTTTTGTTCTAATTTCTTGCAGATGAATTTAAGTAAAGTAATATTCCCAACAATGAAGCAAATGCAGTTCCACCACCTGATCCTGCAGCTGTGAATGCAGTCATGTAGATAGCCTGAAACTGTTGCTTACTTCCGATGAAGCTGACAGAATTATTGGTGATCACACTAAATAGTTTGGTACTTGCATAGTGTAGATTGTTGGGATGCAATGCCCTATTTCTTTCTTTGTTGGAGGCTGGTTCCGCAAGAGTTAAAAGCCGACATCTGGAAGGGTTTGAGGTAACTCCCTACTCACTGATTTGTGAAATCTAAGGATATCCATCTACTTTTGTTATGCATCTAGGTTTTATCTGCTTGTTGTTATCATGTTTTGCAACCTTCGCTGATTCATTTTATTTTCTTCTTGTGAAGATTCCTGATGTAAAGAGATGAAGCTGGAATAAGCTAATGAATGTGAATGGTAAAACTCTGTAATGAATATGAATGGGAAAATTCTGTAATGAATATTCTACAGATTGGGAAATAAGAAATTGCAGGCCTGTGATAATGGACCTGGACTATCCATTTTTTTAAATTGTAATTTAAAGAATTGTCACTGGAATAATTGTAACAAAAAGTGTTAGTTAAAAAGAACATGTGTCATCATCTCAGTGTAGATGTAAGAAGACGACACGTGTCATTCAAAGATTTGTTACAAGCAATAGGTAACACTTATAGGTGTTACTGTAACCGTCACAAAAAGAGACACGTGTCCTCTACTAAATACTTGCAAAATTCACTCACAACTATAATTGTTGGAATTATTGTGACAAATTAGACATGTGTCGCCACCTTAAAATTAGTTTAATCGTTGTTGTTTATCTGTGTAACGGTTAATAAGTGTGACTTTAAATAATAGTTGTCACAGAAAAAACCGTTGCAACGGATAACGACAATCATTAATCACAGCGTTTCTGCAACGGCTATATGTGTTACAAATTTAAACAGTAACAGATATACCCTGTGACAAAAACCTGGATCTGGTGTAGTGCGTATCAAATTTCCATTTTCATCTTGCTTCTCTGTATAAATCCACTTGATCCCTAATGCCTTCTTCCCACGTGGTAACTCCTTCAATTCCCATTTTCCTTGTTCTTCCAGTACTCATATTTCTTCATCCATGGCTTTTTGCCAACCTGGATGTTTCATTACTTCCTTGAAGCTCTTGGGTTCATTTCCAGCAATTATTGTTGCTACATATTTTCTGTGTACAGCAGAAAACTACAACTAACATAATATGGTAAAGGATAAGGAATACCTGAGGATGATGATTGTCTAGATTTAGTTGAAGATAGACTGATTTCTAGTATTGTATGCGTCATAAAACCTTTGAGTCTGCTGGATGGAATTTCTGACGCTTTCCTTTACCCATCTCATGATGTTATTATCTACCACAACCTCTGCTGGTGCATTATTTCCACTGTCACCATTAAAATGAGGTGAAGTTTCCTGGTCATTTTCTTTTGTTTGTTCTTGTATGCTTTCTATTGATGGGTGATTTTAGGTTTGAGGTTCTACCCGTCCTAGCTAGCCAAATGACCTCACTTTACCAAGAATAGTAAGATATAGAGTTGTCTTTCCATTGTACCTTGTCCTTCTTTATATAGACTTTCCAAAAGCTCATTCCTTTTATGACATCGTGCCATGTGTCCTAAACTTCTTTAATTACTACTAATGCCATTCCTTCTTTAATAAAACCTCCTTCTTTCCTATTAATTCCCCCTTGTCCTATCCATCTAATAGACACTTTCTTGGTGGACTTGGGCTTTAGTCCCCATGTCTCATGTTGGGTTTGCCTCCCTTTGGGGGGCACACTAGCTCGGCTAAGGGGTGATATTTTTCATGTATCAACATTAGTCCCCTGACTATTGGGTCAATTGTTAAATGACCCGATAGTCAAATCACCCTTCATTCTCGATCACCACGCGTCGCAAGCAGCGGGACGGTTATTATGCCATTTATGATGACAATTCCTATATATATATGTATTGTTCCTTCTATTCGAGCATCCGCTTCAAACACCTCGTTTTCCATTTTTGCTTCTTCCCGTAGGATACTTTACTCAAATAGCTCATTCCCTTCATGGGTACGTTTTAACCTTAGCGCCTATTCCAGCACTGGTCTCAATGTTCAAGGAGGCGGAACTAGAACGCCTGTTGCTGGTGAAGGCCGAAGTTGAGGCGCTTCACGAACACAGATTAGCAAAAAGGGACTCCATGCGTGCCCGGTTCGTGGAACATCATGAAGTGCATAAGGCGGCTCAGAGGGTCGGACACATGACATCTACCATTCAGCACGCTTTAGATGATGTTGCCACAGCTCGGTACGCTGCCAATTCGCTTCTTACGGAGTCCTCACTAATGACAGCAACTATAGATCATGTCATCGCTGATTGTCGTTCGTGTACCCCTGACCAAGTGACTCTGTGGTTCACGGGGTACACTCTGTCCCTAGAGGTTGTCTCAGCGCTCGTAAAATTGCTTTATCCCAAAGATGAGCTCGCGCGTTTACTAGCCTTAAGAGCATAGGTGGAGGCGTTGTGGGTTCTCAGGATGACTCGCTTAGATAAAGCACGTAGGGAGTGTGATGAGCATGAAGGCACTCTTGCGCTCGCTCATAATGCAAGAGGTAAGGGTAAAGTTATGCGAGATATCTGTAGGTTGATAAGCGAGGATAACTGGGAATTATCTCAGGCCGCCATTCAGTGTGACGAGGGGCGTTTAATGACGGAATTCGTGGATATGGACATTGCATGTTGTCGCGAGCTGATAGTCGGTTAATGTTGCGTGTCGTTTTGGGGTGGGGGGGGGGGGGTTATTTTGCTAGCTTTTTCTTTTGTGCACTTATTTTGGTATTCTGTGTATTGTAGATTTCTCTTTGATGTTAGTATTATTTATTGCTTGTTTCTATGCTTCTCTTCCATGTTGCTACTTTCCCTACCCATTTTTGTCTCGTGGATACTGCCTTGATGGTCTTTGATCTCCGAGTCCCCAGGGCTCGTTTCAAGTTTGCCTTCCCTCTAGAATGTACCCCGGAGCTTCCTGGGAGCATCGTCTCCTATACTTTATTATGAATGTGAATCTACACGTATCTCCACGTGTAACGAAAAAAGGGGGGTATGGACGGTAACTGCATCGTGAATCACGCCCTTTGCCTTTATATACATTTCTTTTACCTAGTATGCTTACTAGTTTCTTTTTAATTTCATTTTCTCTTTCTCTTGGTCAATCATATTACCTGCATGGCCGACTCTCTTCACGGATATGTGTTATCCTTTGCGCTTGTTCCCATGTTGGTTTCGGCGAGATTCAGACGCTGTGAACTGAAGCAACTTCTGCTTGTGAAGTCCGAAATCGAGGAACTTCGAAAGCAGAGGAAGGTAAATAGAGATGCAAAGCGCGAGAAATTTAGGTTACAGCATGAGGCGTACCAGACTGCTCGGCAAGCTGAACCATCAGGTCGCGTGCCATTAGAGATCCAGCAAGCACTGAACGAGGCTACTACCGCTCATGACGCGACCAATAAATTATTCTCAGATTCTGTGATGCTGATGGCTACTATAGATCGCGCCATTTCCGATTGCCATCTCTGGATTTCCGATCAGATAGCCTTACCGCTTCTTGGGCATACTCTGACCTTGGCGGCTGCGTCTATGATCGTACCTCACCCCTATCTTGAGGATGAATTGGCGTGTTTATTGGTCTTAAAAGAAGAAGCGGGTTTGTTGTGGACGCTTCGGTTAATTCGTCAGGATAAAGCTCGTAAAGAGTACGATGAACATGAGGATACTCTTTCGCTTGCTCGTGGAGTCGGAGCTGAGGGTGAAGTTATTCAAGACATCCATCATTTAGTGCATGAAGCCGATCAGGATCTTCGTTTGGATATTGCCCAGTGTGATGACGGACGTTTGATGGTGGAAGCTTTGGATGCGGATATTGCTCGTTGTCGGGCGTTAATGTCTGATTAGGTTATGTGTCCCTCTGCAGGGATGTATTTTCGTTTTGACGCTTGGGTTCCTTTTATGTTTGTTCCGAATCAGTATGAATAGTTTTTTCTTTTTAAGTTGGAGTGTTGTTTTCTTTCTCTTCCCTCTTTTTGAATGTGCATACTCCCTCATCTCGTTTCTCTTTCTCTTTTTTTGTGAGAGGGGTATGCGTACTCCCTCCCTCTTTTATGAGGGGGTTACCATTGATAAGAGAGGGTTAATGCTCTAGTAAAACGTGCCCACCCTTCCCTCTTTTTATTTATTGAGAAGGTGTTGGGGTGGGCGGTCGTTAGTGAAGCGCACCTACTTCCCACTTTTTTTATGGAAAGGGTGTTGGGTGAGGTGGGAGTTAGTGAAACGCGCCTACTCCCCCCCTTTTATGGAATAGGTATCGGGTGGGGTGGGCGTCGGTGAAACGCGCCTACTTCCCACTCTTTTTATGAAAAGGATGTTAGGTGGGGTAGGCGTTAGTGAAACGCGCCTACTCCCCCTTCTTTTTATTGAATAGGTATCGTGCGGGGTGTGCGTCGGTGAAAAGCGCCTACTCCCCCTCTTTTTATGGAATAGGTACCGGGTGGGGTGGGCGTCAGTGAAACGCGCCTACTTGCCACTCTTTTTATGGAAAGGGTGTTGGGTTGGGTGGGCGTTAGTGAAACGCGCCTACTTCCCACACTTTTTATGGAAAGGGTGTTGGGTGGGGTGGGCGTTAGTGAAACGCGCCTACTCCCCCTTCTTTTTATTTAGAGGGTATCGGGTGGGGTGGGCGTTAGTGAAACACGCCTATTCTCCCCCTCTTCTGGATTACCCCTAGCATCCTCTTCTTGGATTTGTCAGTCGATCAGGTGCCTTTGGCTGACCTGAGACCTTTTGCAGATTTGTCAGTCGATCAGGCGCCTTTGGCTGACCTGAGACCTTTTGCAGATTTGTCAGTCGATCAGGCGCCTTTGCCTGACCTGAGACGTTTTGCAGATTTGTCAGTCGATCAGGCGCCTTTGGCTGACCTGAGACCTTTTGTAGATTTGTCAGTCGATCAGGCGCCTTTGACTGACCTGAGACCTTTTGTAGATTTGTCAGTCGATCAGGCGCCTTTGGCTGACCTGGGACCTTTTGTAGATTTTTCATTCAATCAGGCGCCTTTGGTTAACCTGAGATCTTTTGTAGATTTTTCAGTCAATCAGGCACCTTTGGCTGACCTGAGACCTTTTGTAGATTCATACCACTCTTGATAACTTACTTTTATTGCTTGAAGCAGATGTTTATACATTGAGGGGTTCAGGCGTGAAACTTTTTCAACCATTTACCGTTGATGGGTGTTTTGACCTTGGTTCCATCCATGCGCCTAAGCTTATAGTATCCGCTTTCTACCACTTTTCTTATTTTGAACGGGCCTTCCCAGTTTGCAGCAAACTTTCCGGCGCTAGCATTCCTTTGTACGTGAGGGGAGATTTTTAATACCAAGTCGTCCACCTTGAAGGTTCTCTCTTTCACGCGCTGGTTATAATAATTGGTTGCGTGCTTTCTGTAAGCTTCTGCGAATCGTTCCGCTCGTGTTCTCCGTTCTTCTATTATATCTAGGTGGGCGAAACGACTTATCTCATCCGGCGTGTTGTGGCTGGCCATCGCTACTCTTGCCGATAGAATCGCTATCTCTGCCGGAAATATCGCGTCTTATCTGTAGACTAGCGAATAGGGAGATGCTCCGGTAGAGCTCGCTTCGAGATTCTGTATATCCAAAGTGCCAATGGAAACTGTTCGTGCCACTCTTTTATGGTAATCATGCACTGTCCTACTGGGGATTTGGATGAGCGTCTTGTTTGTCGCCTCAGCTTGTGCATTTCCCTTTGGGTAGTAAGAGGTCGATGTATGAAGTCTTATGTTGTATTGGCGGAGCATATCGAGTACATCCTTGTTCACAAAGGACTTGGCATTATCTGCTCTAATTATCATGGGCGCGCCGAACCTATAAATGATATGTTCTTTAATGAATGCATCTACAGTTGCTCCGGCGTAGTCTTTGAGAGGTATTGCTTCTACCCATTTTGATGCGTACTCGGTGGCCGTTATTATGTATTTATGGTGCTTCGACGACGTTGGGTAGATTGGGCCTATAATATCGAGTCCCCAGCTATGAAACGGCCATGGTGTCACTATGATGTGTAGTTGTGTGTGTGGCGCTTGGATCATATTTCCGTGTGTTTGGCAACTTAAGCATTTTCGGACATGTTCTGCGGTGTCGCTTTCCATGGTCGGCCAGTAAAATCCGCCTTCGTAAAGATGGAGGAACAGCTTCCGCATTCCCTGATGCTCGGCATCACGTGACCGTGTCATTACCTCTGCTGATTCTTGGTCCGAAAGGCATCGCAATATAGCTCCGTTGTAGCTTCTGCGGTAGAGGACACCGTCATGTACGAAGAAACGTGCAGATTTCTTCTGGATTTTCAGATCTGCTTGCCTTTCACCGGGCGACCTTCCGTGTTGGATGAAATATATGTAAGGTTGTCTCCAGTCTACTCCCTCCACTATACAAACTTCCGCGGGTTTTGGTGGAGACTGACAGTCGGCGCAACTGTCTTGGAGGGCTGCTTCTTGTGAGGACATGCTCGGCCAGTATACTCCCAATCTCTAAAGTTTTCGGTAGAGGTGAACAGCGCCGGTTTGTCCACAAGTTTCCGTGTGCAGTTCCTGAAGTAATTTCTCCGCCTCCCTTTTATTCACACATCTCGCCAGTGATCCTCCGGCTGCCCTGTAGTACAACGCCCCTTGGATTATCACAAACTGTTTCAAGGCTTGGGTTGGCATTACCCGATATTCGTCCATCCGGGTGAGGTATTCAATATATACTTGCCTCCAATAGTCGGCTTCTTCGAATGCAAAATCTTCTTTCCATGTGCTGGTAGCTCTTTTCTCCGTATTGTGACCGTACGCTCTTCTTTGTCGTTTAATTGCACTTTGTTTGATAAGGTTGCTAAGGCATCCGCGTGTTTATTCCCGCCTCTGCCAGTATGGTCCAGTGTTGACCCCGTTCGGTTCATCAACCTTTGAGATTCTTCCCGGTAAGGTGCTACGCGCGGTTCTTTAATGTAAAAATCGTCATTCACTTGGTTTGTCACGAGTTTTGAATCTTCTTTGACTTCCACGCTCCCTAGGTTAAGTTCCTTCGTCATTCGGAGTCCTAGGATTAATGCTTCATACTCGGCGATGTTATTACTGCACGGGAAATCCAGTTTAAACGATTACGATAGTAACTCGCCTTGTGGGGCTTCAAACGCTACTTCGGCTCCTCCTACGGTTCCATATGGTGACCCATCGAAGAACATGGTCCAAGGTTTGTATGCATCCGCGACTGCCACCTCTCCGGGCAGGTATATGTGCACCTCGTCGTCCCCTTCTCCTAGAAACATAGCCATTAAGTCGGAGATTGCTTGTCCTCTTACTGCGTTTGGTCGTTGATATCTAAGTTCGAATTCAGACAACTGTAGCAGCCATCGGGCGGTCCTTCCGGTCAGGACAGCTTTGGATGCGATGGGGTTTGTCGCGGCTACCACGATGGTCTCATGTGCTAAGAGGTAGGGTCGCAGCTTCTGCGTTGCGTAGATAAAGGCTAAGCATGCCTGTTCTACACGCGGATATCTCAACTCTACATCTCTTAGTACCCGGCTAACGTAATAAATAGGCGATAGCTCATCCCCTCTCATGTCTTGTGCAAGGACTGCGCCTATCGTTGAATTGGTAAACGTCGTATAAAGATAGAGAGGGACCCCTTTAACCGGCGGCTTGAGAACCTTAGGGCTGATAAGGCATTTGTATGATCAGAATCTCGCAACGACAATATCTTAGCGAAATTATCAACAACACAACACAACAGCGTCGCAAAATAATTTCAGAAATGATATAATAAACGACGTCAGCTAAAATCATGAGAAAGATGTGATGGTCCTGCGAAAATTAGAGAGTTTGCGAGATTAAGATTTGTAAGGTTGCGAGAATATCGCAAGTCATTTCCGAAAATAAAGGACAGATTAGCTGTCACCCACTATGTATTTCCCTATAAATAGTCGTTCAGTTGTAAAGGAATGAGATAGATCTTTTTTGAATAAGAAACAAGTAAATAGGAGAGAGAAAGTCTAGAGCAGAGGTCATTCTTGATTCCTTTATCTTTTTTTGTAAGAATATTCAAAGATTGATCAATAAAATTAAGAGTGTAAATCTAAAAATGAGTTGAGTAATAATGAAATCATATGAGGGGTGTAGTGTAGGATTTCCTGCAACTACATAATGGCGCTAGAAACATGGAACGTATTGAAGATTGTTCTAGAAAAATTGAAGATTAATATTGAGATTTGTGAAGATTTATAGTTATTGATTAAGAATTTTCCATAATTTCTTGCAATATTGTTAACATTGAAGAAATGGCTAGAAGAAGAAATACATCCGAACAACCGACCACTGTTAGAAGAAGCAAGAGAATTGCTGGGAGAGAAAGAAGTGAAATGGGAGAATCTACTAGAATGAGAAGTAATAGAGAAAATCAAATTCAACCACCAATTCAAAAAACACTAGTACAAGGGAGGAATACATATTATGATAGGGTGAGACGAAGAATACATGAAGAAAGAAGAGATGAGGCAGAAGAACGTGCAAATCTAACAAGGCAAAATCACGAATTAAGGATGGAGAATATAAGACTATAGAATAGAAGATCGAGAAGTATTACAAAATCATATTCAAGATCGACTAGAAGATAAATGAGGCGAAACTCACCCACAATCAATACTGGAAACAATATTCAAGAAGAAATATCAAATCCTAATGAAGAATATCGCGAAAATAGAGAAAGCGCTGATGATCTTTAGGTTCCACAAAATGAAACTTTTGATGATGGCCAAAATGGTAGAAATCAAGAGAATGAACAATGTCAGGGACGAAATGACCAAGATGGCGAAGGAAATCGAGAGAAGGAAGAAGAATTTTACATGAAAGAGAAACTCAAAGAAATCAACAAACGATTGAAGAAGAAATTGAAAGACATTATGCTGAACAAGCACGTTTAATCTGTGAACGTGAAAGATTGAGAGCAGAAATTGAAGAACAAGAGCTTCAGGAGACAATTCGCCAGAACAATCACGACAATCGAGAAAGAAGGCGTACACAAAACCGGAATAATGGTAATCTCAATGAAGAGTATGATAGAGTACAGAGGATGGCTGAAAGACAGCGAATGGAATTGATAAGAAATGAACAAAATCATGGAGGGGAAAATGAAAGGCATCATCATATGCGAATTCAAGATAGAGATGAGGAAGAGAATCGCAGAAGAAGACGAGATGAGGATAATGAAGAAGAAATGCAAAATTTTGCGAGAGAAGAAAGACATGAACACAGAAGAAGAGAGGTGAAATTAAAAAGACCAATGGATCAAAATTCAGGTGTAAATAAACAAATCTTGAAAGAGTTAGAAGAAATGAGAGGAATGCTAAATGATAGAGGAGAAGTAGGCAGAAGACAATTGGATGAAGCAATAGAAGAAGCTGCGAAAACTCCATTTACAAGGGAAGTACAATTAGGAGGAATACCACCGAAATGCAATTTGCCCGAATTAACCAGCATTTTTGATGGAACAACTTGTGCAATTCAACACATCAAAGCCTATATGAGGTGCATATTGCAATGGGAAAATCATGATGTCGTATTGTGCAAATATTTCGCACCCAGCTTAACAAGAGAGGCGTTAAGATGGTTTGAAGGTCTACCAAAGAATACAATAACATCCTTCAATCATTTGCAGACTACATTCCTAGGGGAATATATAAGTAATAATTCTTCGCGACCTGGTATAGAAGATGTGTTTGGATTAAAACAGAGGATTGGCGAAAGTTTGAAACACCTGACTAAAAGATGGAGAACTATGTGTAGCAAAATGGCTGGCCGTGTAGATGAGAGATATCTTATATTATCATTTATCAATGCTATGTTTGCAACAAACCTATTGTATGTCCAAATTTTCAGAGTCAAGAATACGATCACAATGACTGAATTGCGAGAACTTCAAGAAGAATACATTGCTCTAGAGGAAAGGAAAAATGATATGGAATCATATCCAGTTGCGAACACCAACTCACAAACAGCGAATGCAAGCTTACCCAAGCTAATAAATACAGTAGCGAATATTTCGCAAGTACAACAAGAGAAGGTGACAGGTAACAGTCAACAGAAACTAGTGGCTATGGGAAGCCGAGATCAAGAGGAGTATGAAAGAGAAAGAAATTTCTACAATCGTGGTGGAAATAACAAGATTCAAAGACTCGATCAACCACAAGAAACTTATGGAGGTCAAAGACAAAACTATAATAGAGGACAAGGAGGTCACAAGGTAGTATGGGAAGAAATCAAGATGCCACCTCTAAATGCAAGTGTGGAGAAAATATGGGAAGTTATAATTTTGATGGAGAATATACCAACACCATGGAACATGGGAACAGAACCTCCTCCAAACCACAGAAGCCATGAGTTTTGTTCTTATCATCATTTTCATGGACATACAACAAATGATTGCAGAAATGTAAAAAGAATTATTTTGAGAATGATAGATCAAGAAAAACTAAACCACTTTTTGGTAGGGCACCCACAATCTCAACCACTACCACCACCACCAGAGCATCACAAAGTGAACACGATGAAAAAGAAAGAAACATTCTTCATAGAAGTTGGTGCAAAAGCAAAAAATCTATTATGTCACTCTATCGTACATTCATATAAGACAATTGAAGATTTTCATGACAATGTTTTGAGTAGAGTGTTCGCAAGAGAAATTATGAATATTGCGAAAATCTCGCCACTAGAGGAATGGAAGAAACAGATCATTTCTTTTACCGCAGAAGAAATTCCCGAAGGAGAAGAGGTGCATGATAATCCATTGGTAGTAAAATTAGAAATTAATCCAAAACCGAAAGAAGATGAGGATGATGAAGCTGAAGATTCATGGGCAATTAATCGAATTCTAATCGATACTGGAAGCTATGTGAACATATTATTTTATCATACTTATAAAACCATGGGTGGAAGAGATGATGATCTTATACCATCAACATATAAGATATATGGTTTTAATGGTAATGCTAACAAGCCTAAAGGGGAGGTTACTATGCGAATTTCATTGAAGGTAATATATTCCGAAATCTTATTATGTGTCGTTGATGTAGAATCACCCTACAATGCGTTAATTGGTCTACCTTGGCTACATGGGATTCTAGGTGTAGCTTCAACTTTCCACCAGTGCATCAAATTCCCTCACCCCATTGGTGTAGGAATCATAAAGGGAGATTGGGTTGAAGGAAAGAGGTGTTACGAAACTGAGATAGAATCTTGTGAAGGAAGAGCAAACAAGAAGGAAAACTGGCGACACAAAATCAAAGATACACAGAGAAGTGAGAGGTTGATGGTGGATGCAATCGAAAGAAAATAAGAAGAGATGTTGCAAAACTAATGCTAGTTCAGAATAAAAATGATGCACATACCATCACCAAGGAAGCAGTAGCAGAAAATAATAAAAAAGCAGAGGATGACAAAGGTAATAAAAACAAGAAATGTATGAATGAATAAGTTGTTGCGACACTCTCGCAATAAGTAAAATTCTCAAAAATACATTTTATTGAATGACAAAATTGAGATTGCGAAATACAAATACATTAAGATGATGTGCGAGACTCTCGCAGAGATAATGAATTTTACAGAAGACAATCAGAGAAAAATGACAAAAGAGAAAGGGGCAAACCTTTATGGCGTACACCCTAGTTCGCGAATGCAATTTCGCAAGAGGCAAATGTAAGACCTAAAGTACGTCATATAAGGGGGTACCTGTTGCATGGCTCAGGGAAAGGCTACACCGCCACCGTAACCTGAGTCATGGAGATTTGGGGTCAATAAAGCCCATCCGGGAGAGGCACCTTGGATTCTCAGCTTAAGCATATGACTTAGGTTGGGCGACTAAGGTAATAAGGACTCTCCCAAGGAGTGCAGATCTGATCAAGGCGCCGAGGTACACGGTTGAGTCAAGAGTTCCAGGGACGTTTGAAGGTACTTTGTCATTCTTGACAAGTCTTGGCTTATACTGCACTCGGCCTGAAGAAAACCCCACTTAGGGTGCAGTCTCGTAACCATAAGACCTATAGGTAAAAGGGATAAGAGGCTGCGAAAACAACTGGTTGTTGTTAAGACTGGATGGGAGGAGCTAACCTTGTATGGTAGAAGTACGCCTCCTTGAAGGGGCAACCAGGGGGAAGATAAGGGCGGCACCCTCCATTAGGGAGCTGATAAGTGTCTTAAGACGCAAATGTCATGAGGCTTTTTATTCGCAAGGGTATTAAGGCTTGTCATATTTGTGCAAGATCAATGGGTCTTTGCATGAAAGTGCAAGGACGTCCTGCGATTTTGTCGCAATGACAAGAGGTGGCATAATAAGACCTTTAATTAGGAAGTCAAAATAAGACCACACAGGAATGAAATTTTGAAAAGAATCAAAATTCACTTCGCATAAGATAGCGAAATTATACATAATTAACTGCGAAATTGAGGCATAAAATAAGAAAAATTTATAAAATCTCTCATTTGGATACAAATAACAGAGGCAAGTATGGGAATGAATGAAATTAGAAAATGTTATTTGTCTCCATATGATAGATTTACTGAAAAATTCAAAAATTAATGATTATATTGATTAACTGTATTGCAAGGAAGAATTGTTTTAATGAATGCAGGTCAAAATGAAAGAAACACAAATATACAGAAAGAAGGAATAAATGTACAAGTATTACAGAGAATCAAAGAAAGAAATAAAGACTACTTCTTAGTTGATCCTTCATTATCTTCATCAGACTTGTTCCCTTCTTCGTCTGCGTCAGAATCTTCATCACCATCAGAACCTTCATCACCATCAGATTCTTCATCATCAGCTTCGCTATCAGAGATAATCAGACTGGGAGTATTCTGTGGGATTTCTTCCAAGAGACAAGGATAATCAGAATGTGGGATATTATGATCGTCACAAACCATTTGGATAGTTTGATTGCGAAAATGCATAGCATCATTCTTAAAATTCGCAACAGTGATCTTGATTTGATTCTTTAATCTAGAATACTTGTCGTTGCGAGAAGAAAGATTCTTTGCGAGTTCCTCCTTTTCAGCTTCGAGTTCCTCAATCTTTTCAATATCTACTTTCAGAATATGCGAGCAAAAGACAATCAATTATTAACTTGATGAAAATTCATAAGAAAAAAGATTAGTAAAGAAGAGCAGTTAGTAACCTTCTCTGTCAGAAATCATATCTCTAATCAAGGCTGTATGCTCAACTTGGAGACTAACATTTACACCTAAATCTTTTCTGGCATCATCTAAGATTTTCGCAGCCCAAACAAATTCATCCTCATTACTTATAAGAAGACGAGAACGAATTTGATTTTCCCTTTCGCAGAGTTCGATGTTCTTGCGGCTAGCTTCATCTCGTTCAAGTTGAACTTCAAGAAGAGTCTCTTGGAATTTCGCCAAAGCCTTAGCACCTTGATCAGAGATGCGATCCTTATCATCTATGAGACCGCTAATTTTGGTTCTTAACTCATTGGTTTTCTCTTTAGAATCAAGAAAGAGACGCTTAAATCGGTTGGCTAAGCCTAAACTAGATCTATGGTCAATTTCTAAGAGGCGAAATTTAGATCTAAGCTCATTTAGAGAAAGAGATGAAATTCTATCATTTGAAAAACTATTTAAGGAATTTTTAAGACGCTCAAGAAGGGTATCATTATCCAAGGCATTAGGAAATGAACGAAGAAGGGTAGCTTCATCAGAAAGACCATAAATGTCTGCAAAAAGGATCATTTAAATAAGATAAAACAACAGGAGGAATGAATGAAGGGAAAAGAGAAAAGTAACATACCGTAAAGCTGATTATTAGCTTGCTGAAGAATAGAAATTTTGTTCTTATACGAAGAAGAATCAATTTCTAGTTGTCTATTTTTCTCGCGAAGACCTTTAACTTCAGCTTCCAATTCTTCATTCTTTGTGCGAAATTGAAGATTCTTCTTTTCAAGATTTTCACGTCTCCTCTTTAGATCCGAGGCAACAACGAAAGAAGCTTTTCCAGCCTGCGAAAAAATATAAAAAATATTAATATAAAAAGAAATATTGAGTTATGAAAATGAAGAAATAAAAGGATAAAAGTATACCAGACTATTGAGGGAATGCAAGAAGTCGGGAGTCACTGATATAGAAACTCCACGAAGAGAACTATCACCATCCAGCAAAGGGACATCGCAAATTGTAGCGAGAGCCTTGCAGGTGTTAGTGAATTGGCTATCTCCCATTCCTTGCAGAGAATCAGAAAAGAGGCCAGAGAGCTTAGCCATAGAAGATTCAGGTGGAAAATCTTCACTTGCGGCAAGATCATCATTGTCCTCATCATCCTTGTCACTTTCAGAATTTTCATGAGGAGGAATATTTGAAGGAGAAGAAGAACGGACTTTCCTTTTCTTTGAAGGAGGAGCAGTTGATTTTTCTCTGCGAAGAGTACCTTTGCTTTTATCACCAGTCTTCACAACATCAGCAGGTTCTTCTATTTCAGCAATAATCTTCACACACAGATATAAATAAGAAATGGAAGCAACAATATACTGTTTAAAATCATAAGAGAAAATTTCTTACCTCATCTGTGTATGAGCAAAGAGCTAACAGAGTACTAGCTTTCCCAGTCATGTTATAACTATCTTTCAGTTTTTGGATCTGCAGAATGTCGCAAGAGTTAGCGAACAAAATAATAAAGATAAATAAAGAAATATAAAGTGAGCTAAACTGGAAGAAACACACCTCTTTCTCCTTCTCGGGCCAAGAGAAAACCCAAGGTTGATAAGCAGCGAGATTCGCAGGAAGAACATTTGACCCAGCAATGTAAGGTCCTTTTAGCATTAAAGGAAAAACACACCATTTATCATCTTTGGATTGGCGAGGAGTTGTGTTTTTACCAGAATGCCAGTCAATATCTTGCATGAGAATTTTAGCTTCATCAATGTTATCTTTCCTTTTTAAGCGAATACCCCAGCGAGTATTCTCTTTCTTCATGGAGATAAGTTCATAGTTCTCAAAGAAACTCGCTACTGTGTATTTCTCAGCAATTATCTCTAGGTCTGCGAATTTAGGATCCCTAAGTTCTTTGGAGTACAGAGATCCTTTACCAGCACCACGGTTAGCGAACTCTAGCATCAGACGGATGCAGTCCCCACTCAGTTGGAAGATAGCTCGCGAAAATCCCGAGTGAGCGAGAATTTCATAGAATAAAGGAAGATCTGGGTCATAAAGAGGAATAGGGAGACCTGCGAGAATCTGACCTAGCGAAATTATGATTGATTGATCATCACAGTACTGATCAGAGAAAAGTTTGACAGAAAGAATTGACTTGGCATTTTCACCAGGAATGGTAGAGAGTGTGAAACCTTTATCAGCAAGATCTTTTTGGACATCTTTTAAATTCTTCTCATGTCTATGACCACTTGGAGCCATATTTGAATATAGAGTATGGGAATGAATAAAAAGTAAGAAGATTGAAGGGGGGAAAATTACAGTAGCAGAACTTGCAGAAGAATAACAGAGTTGCAGAGATGAGAGAATAAAAAGAGAAGAGAAAGTAAAAAGAAAGTGGAAAAAAGAGTAAGAAGAGTATATAAAGGAGATTTTTTTACTCGAAGAAATAAACATCATTAAGACGAAAAGACGTGAGCGGTTCAAAAGCAGCGGTTACAGAAGACGTGTCAAGAAACAGATGGAAGAAAGAATACGTATGATGAATGCAAAATATGAAGAGATGAATAGTTGCGGCATTTCTCACATCATTCTCTACTTCACAGAAAATATATGAGAAGAGGCAAGATGTAGGATCAGAATCTCGCAACGACAATATCTTAGCGAAATTATCAACAACAGAACACAACAGCGTCGCAGAATAATTTCAGAAATGATATAATAAACGACGTCAGCTAAAATCATGAGAAAGATGTGATGGTCCTGCGAAAATTAGAGAGTTTGCGAGATTAAGATTTGTAAGGTTGCGAGAATATTGCAAGTCATTTTCGAAAATAAAGGACAGATTAGCTGTCATCCACTATGTATTTCCCTATAAATAGTCGTTCAGTTGTAAAGGAAGGAGAGAGATCTTTTTTGAATAAGAAACAAGTAAATAGGAGAGGGAAAGTCTCGAGCAGAGGTCATTCTTGATTCCTTTATCTTTTTTTGTAAGAATATTCAAATATTGATCAATAAAATTAAGAGTGTAAATCTAAAAATGAGTTGAGTAATAATGAAATCATATGAGGGGTGTAGTGTAGGATTTCCTGCAACTACAGCATTGCTTCAGTTTTTCGAATGCGGCGCACTGCATCTCACCCCATACGAAGTCCACCCCTTTCTTCAGTAAGGGGAGGAACACGGTCATTAGTTGCGCTAAGCCCGGTACGAAGCGTCGTATGTATGATATCCTCTCAATGAAGGCTTGTAATTCCTTTGCGTTTGCTGGGGGCACCATAGTCATGGTTGCTTCAACCTTACTCGTATCTACCTGGATTCCTTCGTTGGTTACCACAAAGCCTAAGAATTTTCCTGATTCCACGCCAAAGGCGCACTTGAGGGGGGTTCATTTTAAGCTTGAATTTTCTACACCTCTCGAAAGTCGTCTTTAGGTGGGAGACGTGGTCTTCGGTTGCTTGCGTTTTGACCACGATGTCATCGACGTATACCTCCACTGGTTGATGCAACAAATCATGGAATATGGAGGTAATAGCGCGTTGGTACATGGCGCCCGCATTTTTTATACCAAACGGCATCACTACGTAGTAAAAATTCCCATACGGGGTTTGGCACGCAGTCTTCTTCGCGTCCGACGGGTCCATTTTTATATGGTTATACCCGCTGAAGCCATCCATGAAGGAGAATCGCCACTTGCCTCCCGTAGCGTCTAGCATCATATCGATATTAAGCAAGGGGAAGTCGTCTTTTGGTCATGCTCGGTTTAGGTATCTATAGTCGACACAACACTTGATCTTTCCATTTTTCTTCGTCACAGGCACAATATTGGCTAACCAGGTCGGGTGTTGGATAGGTTTGATGAATTTGGCCTTCAATAATCGTTCCACCTCTTCCTTTATCGCAAGGGATGTGGCCCTGGGGAACTCCCTACTGCTTTTCTTGACTGGTTTGAACTCAGGTGACACCCCAAGGGTGTGAGCTACGAGCTCGCTATCGAGTCCTGGCATCTCATCATAGTCGAAAGCGAAGACATCCTTGTAGTCTCACAGCAGAGAAATTAGCGCTTCCCTCTCTTATTTGTCTAAGATCTTGCTTATCATGATAGGGCGCCTGTCTCCTTCCGTTCTTATGTCAATTTCTTCTATCCCATCCATAGTGAGATCTCCGGGTGTTCGTTCTTCTGTGGTTCTAGTGGTTGCGTCTGCGATCTGATCTCGTAACTCCTCGTCATCAATCGCGTTATAGGGTAGCTCGACTAAATTTTGCTCTGCGTTTCCAGAGGGAGTCTCTATTTCGTTTCTTGATACTTCTGCGCAGTCTTGTTCATCTGCGGACACTCCCTCAGTTAATTGCTATAATCGATACACATATCCCCCCCCCCCCCCTCCGGCTTAGAGAAGCGTTGAAATATGGGCTCATCCTCTTGCTTCCTCTTTCTTTCCGTGCGGAATACCATCCTGGACGGGCTAAACATAAACTTGGATGGATTTAGTTCTTCTTCTTCTCCCCATTTAGGTAGCGGGATGAGCTGTACTTCGGGCACTTTTTCTGTTTTCTTTGGTTCATCGTAGAAGATCGCGTCTGCCATGTAAGCTTCCTCCGGGTCAAAAGGATTGCTAGTGGTTGGAATCCGGTATTTTTCTGTAGATGGGGAAAACGATTTGTTGGTTTTTCAGGGAATTGAAGAGACGAGCGTGTTGTCGAGACTCCTCAACCGAGCAAACTATTCAACCTCACACAATTGCACTGCAAAGGGAGTGCTTAGATTCGAGAGATCAATATGTAGGACTCCAGCCTAAACCAAGTTAATGGCCGTTCCAGAGTCAATTTGGTCGCAAAGAAAGAGATGGGTTGATCTGTAGGAGGGAAGCTGAGAATTGTGTGGGATCAATGATGATCAAGGATTCTGGATGTGTTGAAGGTTTCTGCAAGTTTTCTGTGAACTGATGAGTTCAAATAAGTTATGGGAGATTGACGAATTCTTGAGAGTAATTACTCGAGAAATTCTATGTAGACGAATGTTGTCTCCTTTTCAATCATGGATTCAGAGACTTATTTATATTGTCAGAATAGGGAACACATTGATCCCAGTAAGTGTGACGGTTTCATGAGTGGAAGAGTGGGAAAGTGGGAGATCGTAGTAAAACCAATTCTGTGTCGTGTGGAGACTTGATTGATCGTCCACCCACTACTTTGCTAACTCCTTCAACCGTTGCACGACTTACTCACATTTATCGTCGTGGATGAATCCACGTGCCGTATGCCACCATACCAAAACCCTAATCGATATCCCCCCATGTGACGTGATTGATGTCTCACGGATCGTGGAGTCTGCAAACAGACGTGTATTTTATTAGTCAGTTGTTGACTGATCGGACAATGAGTCTAAGTTTTGTTGAATCGAGCATGAGTGATCGAATGCTCGATGGTTCATGGATTGAACATGTTAGACGTTCCTAGATATTGCTCGTCTGAGCAAATATTGTAAATTCGAGCAACTGAGCATCTGATATCGATAGTTGAATCAATATTTGAGCAACTGAGCAAGTATTGTTCAGTTCGACGAGTTACTGATAAATTACTGAATATTGATAGTTGGATCAATATTCAAGCAACTGAGAAAGTATTGCTCAATTCGACGAATTATTGATAAATTACTGAACATTGATAGTTGGATCAGCAACTGAGCAAGTATTGCTCAATTCGACGAATTATTTATTGGTGACGTGACCCAATAAAATATTAATTAAAATATTGATAGATTACCGAATATTATATAATTAATCTAGATGTTGATTGCTGGATCAACATAAATTTATTAGTTATTTGAACTTGCTAATAAAGTGGGCCCGGTCCCACAGGCGTCAATTTATTATTTTAATAATATTTCTCTCTCCCATTCCGTGTAGGATTCCTCATTTGTCCATATTTTTGAATGCTCGTTCGTGCATCATGGTTAAGTACACTTGCAAAATTTTATGGGATTACTCAGTGATAGTCCAGATGCCCGATTGTTGAGTATTTATTACTAATTTATGAAATTCAGTGGAGAATGATTCATGAAACTGAGTAATAAAAATGAGTAGTTTTTTATTATCAATCCATAGGATCAGCCGTGGATTCGACCATGAATTCAAAATAATAAAACGAGTATTACCATTCCATGGAATCGTGGATTCGACCATAGAATCGTAGTAATGAAAGTAGTTATTACCATCCCATGAGATCAGCCGTGGATTCGATCATGAAATCGGAGTAATAATATTATCTATTACCATTCCATGAGATCATCCGTGGATTCGATCATGAAATCGGAGTAATGAGATAAAATAGATTATCTTCTAGGAATTCAGTGGTGAAAGTCACGGTATAATTAATCCATCACAGAAGGGATATTAGCTAGTTAAAGCATCATACCCATTCTGAAAGGTGCATAGTCAGGAAACAGCGAGTGTTTCCGAAGTCCTAAAGGCGTTAATTCTCTCAATCTTACGGAGAACCGCCTGTATCTATACACGGTCTCTCTACACAGTTAGGGAACAGTGAGTGTCACCGACGTCCTGAAGGCGTTAATGCTCTCAATCTTACGGAGAACCGCCCAATCGTTCTTCTATGTAGAGGCAGGTCTCTCTATGTAGTCAGGGAACAGTGAGTATCACAGACGTCCTGAAGGCGTTAGGTTCTCAATCATATGGAGAACCGCCCAATTATGTTATTCTACATAGAGGCTCATGATGAAATGTGCAGCATCGAACGCTCAGCTAGTGGGAGGCCTTTCGAGAATCATATTCATCATGGATCTGAGAGGAACTCGATCATAGCTCGTGAAATGGTTCACGGATCGTAAAACATGAATCGTCACATGCGTTCCTGAAGCCGGGTCAGAAACATGTAGTATCATGATTTTACGATTTTGACCTTTATCGAAAATCCACCATCAACATTAAGTCCCCTGCTTAGTGAGGGACAGTCATGTTCCGCAGTAAGCATTAGATGGTGATTTTCCAGTCGACGAGATAAGCAGTTGAGCTCGGTCGTACAAAGGTATTTTCAGAATCCTCGATTTGCTCCAATGGTGTCATGTACAAGCAAATGCTCATGTAAGGATTCTGACGTGTGATAGAGCGTAGTCCCGTGGTCACGGAGAAACGAAGCACTGCTGATTTGGATGGTTATACATTCAGTTTTGGTTGGTTTAGTGTTTGGGGGCTCGGGCCCAAAAAAGAAATCTTTGTTTTAGGAATAGGCTAGTTTTAGAAATAAACAATGATCCTTAGCATAAGAGAGAATCTTTTTTTTTTTTTTAAATAAATTTTGAGACTTCACAAAATGTAATAAACTCTCGTTTCAAAGGTGGATGCGCGTACGAGAGAAAAGTTTTTTTTTTTAATAGACGTGCATCTGTTAGTAATAAAATTTTTGTATATGAGCTTTCATGAAAACAAAATTTTAATACATGAATATGCGATTTTCACAAAATTGAAAGACTCACGTTTCATAGACGGATACTCGCGAGAGGGAGCAAAAAAATATATACATATATTTTCAAATTTACGTGAGTTTCACATTGAGATATATATTTTTTGTAAAATCAATGTTTTGATTTTGAACAACTGTTGAAAGTAGACAATCATACATGGCGAAATATGTTTGTATGTGAGTTTTCACAATTGTAGAATGAACGTCTGTCCAATTTTTGAAAAACCATTGAATGTTCACACAGTGAAAATTTATGTGAAATCAAATTTTGATTTTCAACAATTGCTAGAAGTAAACAATTTTTGATGAAATATTGTTTGTATGGATTTGCTGAATAGTGTATGCACAAAAACCAATGAGTGATCACTCGATGGGAGTCGCTCACACGGTGAAAATTATGTGAATTGTTCACATGCTGGAAGTTTCGTGAATTGTTCACAGTTTTATGAAAATCACGTTATGGTTTTGAATAACGAATTTTGTTCGTCTTTGCAGGTTTGAAGGAACGAGCAAGTTTTCAAAATTCTGACGTTATAATCACTACAGCTAGTGAAATTGTAAATATGTAAGAGTTGGATTGTTACCATTTTTGTAGATGTTGATGTGAACATCTTTATTCCATGATTCATTGTTTTGTTGAATCCTGCGCTTTGTATGAATGACTGACTCCCATGATAACACTTCCAAAGATGATGTTTCCAGAGATGACATCTCTACGGATGCAACTTCAAGAAATGGTACTTCTGGGACCTTTGACTGATGGTGAGAGATCCTTCATACTGAGTTGTACTCCTGGTTATTTCATTAATTTTATCACAGGATGATTGTGTAGTGAGATCCCGGATCAATGTAGACTTCACGGGAACGGAAGAAAGTCTTCGGGGCGCAGAACCTGGAAATAAGGACTACAGGATGTTAGCAAATGACATGCAGTCCCCAGTCGTTTCTTTGGTGAGTTGTTAGAGTTCTTTGTGCCATGACTTTTTCTTTTCCGTGTGATTAGGATCATGAAACCAATGTTTGTTACTTTGTTTCAGAACTTTGTCCCATCGAGCCTTGACGGTCTTCAATTCACTGCTGCTGAACGAACAGTCTCTGAATCGAGCGTTGAAGAAGAAGTTGATGTAAGTACCTCTTCGTATAATCGTTCATAAAACTCCTTGAATGAAATATTAATTATTGTTGTTGACGTATCCAGGAGGAGATTTCATGGATGAACAAAGTATTGACAATGCTCATTCTTCCTTAAAAAATGGTGAGGCGGAGAATTCTCAAAACCCAGGACCGAATGAAGGAAATAATGCTACTAATGATGATTCTAGCAATATTGATCCTCCGAACATCTTAGAGACCCCTCAAGTAAGTATTCCTCCCGTAATTTCTTCATAGAAGTATGAAATCACTGACTTTTGAATGAATGAATGAGAATCCATACGAATATATGAGAATTTTTTCTGAAATACGTCACCAGAAAAATCCAAACTTCAGCCTTTCATTAAAAACGCTGTAGAATCTTCGTCCGATGTCGGATTTTCGCGATCTACCCATGTTTTTTCATTCCCAGGAAATTTCCAAGCTTTAGCAACGGAACTTTTTGAGTTTCGTGCATGTTTAAGGGCCTAAATAGGCGAAACAGTAAACTTCCATGAGAATTCCAGAAATTTTTTCAGCTGGCATGTAATCCAATGTTTTGGCCACATAACTTTGCTAGTTTCTCAAATTGCTGTGAATTTTGGATATGTTGTAGAGGACATCCATACGAAGATAATGGTATACGACCCATCCTTAGATTCTTCGCCAATTTCTCCCAGCTCACTTCTTTGTACGGGACAGTGTAAAATCATCTCAGACGAGCTTGTTGTAAAACACTCTTGTTGTGTCTTTGGACCATTCGCTTGTGTGTTGAACGGTTGGTGAAGGATTTAAATGTCATCGACTCATTTGAGATCAGGACCCCTTGATTGATACATGAGCATGGTGCTTGCAGTGCCATCTTGTTTCCGTCAGTCGTAGAAACATCACTTCTGAAACCCTGGTCATGAGACCATAACTGAGGTTTCTCACAAGAGGGGGTGATGTAATGACCATGGTTGCATGTCCCGGTGATAGAATTAATTTTATGATGAATGATTAGCACTGGAGAGCCCGGCGCCACGAGTCTTGGATTTATGAAATTGATCGTCATGATCAGCGGACAATCAGTCCCCAGTATTTTGTTAAATATCTCCTTTTCGTTTCCCCTTCTTCTGGCAAGACCTAGATATAGGACCGGGTAGAAAAATTAATGTAAAGACCTAGGTGGTCGAAGTTGGAGATACCTTGATGAAGGACTCAGTGGAAAGACCTGGTGGACACCGATCGACTGTGGAAGTTATGAATCCCGTCTGAGAATTGCTGCTTGCATGTTGTATGCTCTCGAAGCTGTAGGAACCTCATACGACGTCGGAATACGATGCTTGACCCCATATTTTGAATCTAAGAGACTGAGTTATCAGATGAGCAATGAAGCACTCAATTTGGAGTTGCAGAGGTCAGCCAACGAAGCATGCACATTTGTAATTCGTAATCCCGTACAAAATTTTCATATTTCGTAGACCTGACGGTAAAGGTCATATATTTCAGCTCGTATGTCTGATTGATGCGCAATTTTGGTATGTTGTAGAAAAGACATAGAAGAACATCTTTAGTTGAGGAAGCATTGTCCCATTCCTCACCCATTGGTACGTTTTTGTAAACCCATGGCCTGAAGTGTGTTGTATCTCATTTGTAGAGGTGATGGAATCATTTTGTAAAAGACTTTGGCTTGTTCCCACCAGTCGTGAAAGCTTTGGGAAAACTTTTGTGTTAACATGTTATCTTTTCTACACATCTTGATATGAATCTTTAGGGCTTGAAGAAGTCTGCTTCATCGAGCAATACTTTAAACAATGGTTAATTGATGAAGCCCTGTCATGAGGATATTGCGCCTGAGACCGTTGTTGATGCTGAGACCATGATTATCGACATAGCCTTTGCTCCTCCGTCCAGTGAGCCTTTTACATTCAAGAACTAGTTGGTGGGTTAAGCATACCTAAGATGAAGGTGTACTGGAATTCAACCCGAATTCTCCTGAACACTATGACTTTACTACGAACTGGCTCCGTCAGTGAGTCGACATTGTTGCGGTAGATAGCAGCAGTAGTCTTCATTCTGGATGTGATCGGTGAAGAGAGGAAGTTCTTCAATTATGCAGGGGCTTGTGATGTAGAGAGGTCCCGTTGATGAAGTTTCATGAAACCACATAGGTTGCAAGAACTTGTTATGTGAATAACATTTATTGAAACTGATTTGAATAGATTTATCCAATAAGATTAAGTCCCCAGTGTATGTTGAGGAGTTTGTGCCATCCATGGATGAATGATGTTGCATTTGCTTCAGAAGTCTTATCATGGGATAATAAATACTTATCGATTGTAGTTTAGTTACACTTTGATTGCGCTGGTGTTGAATCAGTGTGTCATCGTCGATATATTTGTGTTGAAGCTAGATGCGACATTATAGGAGGTGTACTCTTTGATTGGGAGTACAATTTGAAGGCTTTTTAGATGCTTGAGCGTTGAAGCGTCATATCCCTTAAGCATCAAATGTCTTAACTTTGATCGTCTCGGCCATGAGTATCTTCTGTTGATTCAGCTAAATTTTCGTTGCAGTAGTGGGATTCAACACTTATGCAGTCATCGGAGCTTTTTGATTTTGTGGCACACATGGAAACTCCTGCAAGGCTACGGATAAACGCCCAAAGTGTTCTTTGCCATGCTTGGACGTTATCTCAGTAATGAACGTCTTAGTGCTCGATTCCGAAAAATATCAGATTCAACCACTTGGTAAAATACTAATGCGGTGAAGCTACCATTCGTCTTGCAATAGCGGAGTTGCTAGAATAATTGAGTCCTAGCATGTGAGAAAATAAATGACATATACATGGGAAGAATGAGACTTGCCTGAGTGCGGAACCTCTTGATGAATGTCTATGCTCTTTTGCAGGTTCTTGCTTCAACCTCGTCAAAGTTCGAAATTCATCCAAGTGCTTTGATGATGGAATGTCCGCCAAATCTTCTAGATCATAACTTTCTTCGTTGGAGAGATGTGCAACCAAAGGCGCTTTGTAAGTACCCATCATTTCAGCGTGGATCCACGCTCGTCTGAAGAACATACGAATCTTCCTGATTATGTGAAACTTGGATTCTGTCCAGGTTGAACCTATGTTCATTTTGAGAGTGATGTAGCCATAAGTGTTTCCTAGCGTTCCTTCAAGGTCTCTGATTGATATGGGATCACGAGTAGCTTCTTGTCGAGTGATGCCTGCGGATCTGAGATTTTTCAGTGGAAAGATGTTGATGGTGGTGTCAGCATCGATCAAAATTCTTCCGAATTTATTTTCTCTGAGATGGACTATGGTAAGTAATCCCCAATCGTGCATATCCTTTTCTGTGGATGAAGGTTCAAGGAGTATTTACAGGATGGACTGACATCTGACACAATATAATTCGGTGTTGTAAACATGTCTTTCCTTTGTGCCTTAGACAGATAGAGCAACTTCACATATATGCTCGATCAAAGATTGAACTGCTTCTTTGACTGGTTGTTCAGAGTGTAAAGGTTCTGAGTGGAGAAGATTCTTGTGTACTCCTTCAGTCCCCAGTTGAAGCTATTATGGATCAACCTTCTCTTTGAAGATGTGCTTCAAAATATTGCAGTTACTTGTTGGATGAACCTATGTAGGCGACAGTACCTGGGATTCTCCATCTTGAACCCAGACTTCCAGTAACTCGATCACTCTTTCATGAGAAGAGATAAGTTTTAGTATGTCTGATCATTTCCCCGTTCGTTGATGCCATGTTGAGGTTTGTGCATTTCAGGATTGGTTATCTTTTCTTTGCGACTTCATAGGAATATGGGATGTTGGAGAAGCGCTCTGATGTTGTTTCTCGGCAACAACGTTTGTTGAAGGCTGGAGATTGTACTGATTGTTGACTAGGCGTCGGCTTCTTCGAGGTTCCTCGACCTTGTAGACTTTGCTCTTTCCAGTAAAGCAGGTGCAGTAGTCGCTGATCGTTTGGTTGCTTCATAAAGCTCTGAGAAAGTCTGGAACCGGAGATTTTCCAGCAAGGATCTGTAGACCGGGATCATTCCGTTAATGCACAAGTCCACCAGTTATTGTTCAGTGACATTCGGGTCATGACAATCCAAAGCTTGGACTATGAACCTCTTCACATAATCGTTCCAATATTCATTGTTCTTCTGAGATATTTTTCCTAAATCAGAGAGAGTGATCTGCTCTGAGACGAAGAAGTATTTCTGGTAGAAGGCATTAACTGTTTCTCCCCAGCCAGTGATGCTCCCTGGTGCAATGTTGTTGTACCGAGTATATGCTCGGCATGTCAAAGGCTTTAATAACTCCTTCAAACGGACAACATGGTTGTGTTCATGTTCTCCTAATGCTTCCAAGAACCGAAATACATGTTCCCGAGCATTCCCCATTCCATTGTAGAGTGTGAACGTTGGAGAGGTGTAGCCTTTTGGGAGAGGGATCCTTTGCGTAGAAGCTGGGTATGGAGGTTGATTACGGTGAACAGATGGTGCGTTGATTTTTCCGCGAGTCTCCATGAAATTCTCCAAATCTTCACGAGTGATGGAACCTACATACTCCTTCACTAGTGGATTCTGCAGTTCTGCAGACTTCATCATCATCTACCACATGGATTGGTGAAACTTCAGGGTCGACTTCTTTGGCTTTTCCCTTTTCTGACCCTTCCTCAGTTTTCTCTGACATTTTGTCTGCCAGAGTTTTGAGATGATTGCATATCTCCTTCTGAGTAGCAGCCATATCAGTTTGATTTTTGACGAGAACCTCCTGGACTTTCATGAGATTGGCGATGGTGGGTGGATTTTCTCTGACTTCCTCAGGATGTCGGCCGAAGAGAGGATGATTTTCGACATTAGTTTGAGGAGGAGTAGTGTCACCACCATTGTTGGAAGCAGGAACGGTTTCTGGAATGCCATCATTGTTATTGTTTCTATTGCTAGCATCGTTTACATTTGTAACTAACCCATACCTAAGACTAGCCATTTTTTGAAAATATGAGATTGTAACCAAGAGATTAATCTCCCACTGTGGTCGCCAATTTGTAGATGGGGAAAAACGATTTGCTGGTTTTTCAGGGAATTGAAGAGACGAGCGTGTTGTCGAGACTCCTCAACCGAGCAAACTGTTCAACCTCACACCGATGCACTGCAAATGGAGTGCTTAGATTCGAGAGATCAATCTGTAGGACTCCTACCTAAACCAAGTCAATGGACGTTCCAGAGTCAATTCGGTCGCAAACAGGGAGATGGGTTGATCTGTAGGAGGGAAGCTAATAATTGTGTGGGATCAATGATGATAAAGGATTGTGGATGTGTTGAAGGTTTCTGCAAGTTTTCTGTGAACTGATGAGTTCAGGTAAGTTTTGGGAGATTGACGAATTCTTGAGAGTAATTACTTGAGAAATTCTGTGTAGACGAATGTTGTCTCCTTTTCAATCATGGATTCAAAGACTTATTTATATTGTCAGAATAGCGAACACATTGATCCCAGTAAGTGTGACGGTTTCATGAGTGGAAGAGTGGGAAAGTGGGAGATCATGGTAAAACCAATTCTGTGTCGTGTAGAGACTTGATTGATCGTCCACCCACTACTTTGCTAACTCCTTCAACCGTTGCACGACTTACTCACATTTCTCGTCGTGGATGAATCCACGTGCCGTAGGCCACCAGACCAAAACCCTAATCGATATTCCCCCATGTGACGTGATTGATGTCTCACGGATCGTGGAGTCTGCATGACAGACGTGTATTTTATTAGTCAGTTGTTGACTGATCAGACAATGAGTCTAAGTTTTGCTGAATCGAGCATGAGTGATCGAATGCTCGATGGTTCATGGATTGAACATGTTAGACGTTCTTAGATATTGCTCGTCTGAGCAAATATTTTAAATTCGAGCAACTGAGCATCTGATATCGATAGTTGAATCAATATTTGAGCAACTGAGCAAGTATTTCTCAGTTCTACGAGTTACTGATAAATTACTGAATATTGATAGTTGGATCAATATTCAAGAAACTGAGCAAGTATTGCTCAATTTGACGAATTATTGATAAATTACTGAACGTTGATAGTTGGATCAGCAACTGAGCAAGTATTGCTCAATTAGACGAATTATTTATTGGTAACGTGATCCAATAAAATATTGGTAGATTATCGAATATTATATAATTAATCTGGATGTTGATTGCTAGATCAACATAAATTTATTAGTTGTTTGAATTTGCTGATGAATTCGTGGAGCAGTTGTTCGAAACCCTAATTTTTGATCAATCGTTCATCAATTGATGAATTGCTGAAAACAGTTCATGAGTGATAGATGGACCGACCGCATGGGATGATGGACTTCCATGTGGTGTCCAAGTGCTCAAGTGAGCGTACACCAGGGTCCTGAGTTGACCGGTTGGTGAAAGAATGATGATTAAATGCGGGTTTTATCATTTATTGAAATAGTGCTCGTCTGAGCATTAGGTATTAAAACCTAATTTATGGAGAAGTGAGGGATCGGCCAAGAAGGCATAAAACCGGACCTTGAGGGTGCGGGACCAGATGATAGTCGATTGAGCAAATCCCAAGTTGTTTGGAAAGAGTTTGGACCCAATATGAGCAATTGTGGAAATTAGGTCAAAATTGTAAAAATATGCGGGACCGGCTCGTTGCAAGCCTTAGAGCCGCCCTTGGTCGGTCAAGGGAGCATGCTCGTGTCACCATAATTCCTGCGTCTCAGTCCTGAGAGTTTCAGCATTTTTTGATGTGCGTTTGAGCAATATCTTGGATTTTCAGAAGAGTTCGATCTTTGACTGAAATTCAAGATTTTGCTCGAATGAGCAAGTAGAACCTTACTCGTTTGATCAAAATTTAAAAAATAATGATATTTTAATATTTGGCGTGAGTAGCCTAGTCGGTCACGTGATCGTTTGACTTTTTGGCCTTTTCATGGTTTGAGCAATATTTGAGAAAATATGAAGAAACCATGATTTTTGTTGAAACAGAAGAGTTTCACGAAATTAGGGAAATAATAACAATAAAATAAGGGTTTGGAAAGTGCGGGACCGACCATGGCAAAGGCATGGCTGGTCGGCTAGGATCCCGGTCCCGTGACGCTTTCCCTAATTTTATATTCTTTTTCATGATTCGGAGGAAATTCCATGAAACTAAGGAGTTTTGTTGAAACCATGAAATTTCCATGAGATAAGCAAAATAATAATAATAAAATAAGGATTTGGAAAGTGTGGGACCGGCGACGACCAAGGCATGGCCGACCGGCTAGGAGCCCGGTCCCGTGACACTTTCCCTAATTTTATATTATTTTTCATGATTCGGAGGAAATTCCATGAAACCAAGGAGTTTTGTTGAAACCATGAAATTTCCATGAGATAAGGAAAATAATAATAATAAATAAGGGTTTGGAAAGTGTGGGACCGGCCACGTCCAAGGCATGGCCGGCGGCTAGGAGCCCGGTCCCACGACACTTTTCCTAATTTTATATTATTTTTCATGATTCGGTGAAAATATGGAGAAACCATGAGTTTTGCTCAAACAAGGAAAATTGCTAGAATAAAGGAGTTTTCATGAGTTCATGAAAATAATAAAATAATTAAAATAAAAGAAAAAGGGCGTGGGGGGATCGGCCGCGGCGGCATGACCGGCTGGCCAGGGGGCCCGGTCCCACATGCGCCACTTTATTATTTTAATAATATTTTCTCTCTCCCATTCCGTGTAGGATTCCTCATTTGTTCATATTTTTGAATGCTCGTTCGTGCATTTGGGTGCTCGTTCGTGCATCATGGTTGAGTACACTTGCACAATTTTATGGGGCTTACTCTGTGATAGTCCAGATGCTCGATTGTTGAGTATTTATTACTAATTTATGAAATTTAGTGGAGAATGATTCATGAAACTGAGTAATAAAAGTGAGTAGTTTTTAACTATCAATCCATAGGATCAGCCGTGGATTCGACCATGAATTCGGAATAATAAAACATCGTGGATTTGATCATAGAATCGGAGTAATGAAAGTATTTATTACCATCCCATGAGATCAGTCGTGGATTCGATCATGAAATCGGAGTAATAAGATTATCTATTACCATTCCATGAGATCAGCCGTGGATTCGATCATGGAATCGGAGTAATGAGATAAAATAGATTATATTCTAGGAATTCAGTGGTGAATGTCACGGTAGAATTAATCTATCACAGAAGGGGTATTAGCCAGTTAAAGCGTCATACCCCTTCTGAAAGGTGCATAGTCGGAAAACAGCGAGTGTTGCCGAAGTCCTGAAGCCGTTAATGCTCTCAATCTTACGGAGAACTGCCTGGATCTATACACGGTCTCTCTACACAGTCAGGGAATAGTGAGTGTCACCGACGTCTTGGAGGCGTTAATGCTCTCAATTTTACGGAGAACCGCCCAATCGTTCTTCTATGTAGAGGCAGGTCTCTCTATGTAGTTAGGGAACAGTGAGTATCGCAGACTTCCTGAAGGCGTTAAGTTCTCAATCATACGGAGAACCGCCCAATTATGTTATTCTACATAGAGGCTCATGATGAAATGCGCATCATCAAACGCTCAGCTAGTGGGAGGCCTTTCGAGAATCATATTCATCATGGCTCTGAGAGGAACTCGATCAGAGATCGTGAAACGATTCACGGATCGTAAAACATGAATCGTCACATGCGTTCCTGAAGCCGGATCAGAAACATGCAGTATCATGATTTTACGATTTTGACCTTTGTCGAAAATCCACCATCAACACTTACCTCCTATGTTAGTCTTAACACATTGGTGGTGTGTTGACGCCACCACCTTGTGGTGGATCAACCATCCTCGCCCTAGTAATACATGGAATGTGGTATCGTCTTTCAGCAGGTTAACGATTCTAATAGTTGTCTGAGCTTGCCCTCCGAATCCTTTTACCGTTATGACCCGTGTTCTGATTGCGGACCTTTATACACCTAGAATGTCTAGTTTATGCATAGAGATTAGGTTCGGGGACGCGCCTCCATCTATAAAGTCTCTCTTTAGCGGTTTCCTGTTAATGTACACCGCCAGGTATAAGGGTCTAAGGCGTTCCCCTGGGTAGCAGATATCTTCATCTATGAACACAATCGCCTCCTTGGGGAGGATACCACAGGGTCTTCCTGCTGCGGTAGCCGCTATAGCCTTGGATGCTTCTTTGATTTGATTTTCGCTGAAACCGAGGAAGTCAAAGAACTGTTGAGCCAACACTGTTTTGGCAAACTAACTAGCTACGCCTTCTGTATTCGCGAATGATGAGTTCTCCGCCTCGGCTTCACATGCCTCCTCCTTGTTATCTTCCCAAGGCCTCCAAACATCTACGCTTGGATCATGGGAGAGCATCATGACTTGGTGTTGGACTTCCTTGCCATTCTCCGGATTTCCCATCTCAATTTCGCCTATCTCCAGCTTCTTCTGGAACAGTCTCCGCAGATTATAGCAATCGATTGTAGGGTGTTGTATCCTTCGGTGAAAGTGGAAGTACCTAGCATCGTTCTTGTAAATGGTGTGGGGGTCCGTCTTTGTCGGCGGCAGTTGAGTTTCTTGGTTTGCTATCCACTGCTCAACAGACCCACGATCTGTTCCTTGCTGCAAGGTAGGGGCGGAGGAAGAAATTGGGTGCTCCAGCCCTCTCGGTTATTATTAGCGCGAGTGTTCCTTGGTACAGTTGACACGGTGTTAACTGTGTTGCGCCAGATATAATCTGAATTGTGTTCCTCAACACAATCAGCGATCCTTGCTGCCGCTTCTTCCAGCTCGACGAACGTTGGGAAGCGGAAATTGACCAGGCTTTTCTTAAAGGACGGAGTCATTCCCCGCACACATATTTCTACTAGCGCTTCCTATTTAACATCCTCATGGCAATCTAAAGTGAGTAGTCGGAACCTGGTGATATATTTTCCTATTTTCTCGCCCGGGCGCTGGTTGCATTTGCTCAGATCTGTAGTTGTAACCTTATTTTTTATTGAATAAAACTTTCTGATGAAGAGAATATACATAGTTGACCATGAGCTGATGCTTCCCGACTTTAGGTTGTCATACCAGGTAAACGCTGTATCAGTTAGCGACTTTAGAAACTCCCTCAGACATAGCTTCCCGTCAGTTGCACGATCATTCATGGTAGACAGAAATCGGCTAAGTTGTTCCCTCGCATTTCCTTGCCCATTGTAGACTTTGAATTTCGGTGAAGTATAATCCTCCGGGTATTGATACTCTGTGATTTTCGAGGAGTAAGGTCTAGCCATGAAATCGTAATTATCTTGCTTGAAAACCCTATAGTTCATCTACAAGTATTTAGCCATCGCTTCTTGCGTCATAGCTACGGGTCCTTCCTTTTCTTCTGTAACTTCCGCCGCCTCTTTAGCGTTCTTCTCGGCGCTCGCCACCTTCATGAGTTTTCTCAACTCTTGCTCTCTGCGTATGTGGTCTTCCAACTCCTTCTGCATTTCTTTGAGGGAAGGTTGTACGGGTGTTTCCTCAACTTCTTGTTCCTCATCCTTCTCGCGCGCGTCGTCTGGCTTTCTCGCTTGTGTGATGGGATCTGATACTATCCCTACTCTTTCTCCTTATGTGTTGAGTGGCGGGATGTTTGGTGGACTCTCTGTTGTGCTTGAGTTGGCGCCTCCTAAGTGTGTCATGGTTAGATAGGCACGAGTCTCCCGGTGTAGTCGCCAAATGTTGAGGGGTGATTTTAGGTTTGAGGTTCTACCCGTCCGAGCTAGCCAAATAACCTCACTTTACCAAGAATAGTAAGAGAGAGAGAGTTTTCTTTCCATTGTACCTTGTCCTTCTTTATATAGACTTTCCTAAAGCCCCTTCCTTTTATGACATCATGCCATGTGTCCTAAACTTCTTTAATTACTACTAATGTCATTCTTCTCTAATAAAACCTCCTTCTTTCCTATTAATTCCCCACTTGTCCTTTCCATCTAATAGACACTTTCTTGGTGGATTTGGGCTTTAGTCCCCAAGTCCACATGTCTCATGTTGGGTTTGCCTCCCTTTTGGGGGAACACTAGCTCGGCTAAGGGGTAATATTTTTCATGTATCAACACTTTCCTCTATTATTTCTGTTCCACATCCAAATTTGGACTGCGGTTCATTGCTACTTTGTTTGTGTTGTTGTTTCTTACCCTGTTGATGTTCAACAACATGTCTAGGTGAGGGCAACTCCTCCCTATCCTTATCACCACTCCAACATACTTCATCACTTGATGTATCAATATTGGTAGGTTGTCCATCATTTGGATTGATATATTGAAACTGACGTTAATAAAAATCCATATCCCTTGACACTAAAAATTCTTTTTTGTCCAAATCATAAACTTGCCATGCCTTTTACCAAATGGGTAGACGAGAAACACACATCTCCTTCCTCGACTTGCAAACTTGTCACCTTTACTACTTTGATTATGCACATAACACAAACACCCAAGTACTCGCAACTGATCATATGGAGACAATTTTCCAAACATAATTTCGTATGGAGTCTTATTTCCAAGCAAAGACGTTGGTGTTCTATTAATCAAGTATGTTGCACACTCCCCTCAAAATTTTATTGGTAAATTAGCTTGAAATCTATAAGCTCGTGCTACATTCATTATATGCTGATGCTTTCTCTCAACTCTCCCATTTTGTTGCCAATACAAGATATCTCAAATATCATACCATTAGTCTTAAAATACTCACGTAAAAAATTAAATTTTATCTCATTATCACTTCTAACATATTTGATTTCCTTGTCAAATTGACGATTAATAAAAGCAATAAAATTAAGAAACATCAATTCAACTTCAGTTTTGGTTTTGGTCAAATAAATCCACACACTTCTTGAAAAATCATCAACTATTGTTACGAAATAGTGAGCTCTTAAGGCCCCCATAAATCCAGCTGAATTAATTCAAATAAACGACTAGCTCTACTCTGACTAACAGGAAAACTACTTCTACAATGCTTTGCTCGTGGACAAATATCACTAGCTATATTGACTTTCCTAAATAATCTACTCACAACTGGTATCTTCTGTAAAAATTTCTCAGAAGGATGCCCCATTCATTGATGCCATAACTCATATGAATCCCCACTAACTGCTAACACTTTAAATGAAAGTACACAACGGAAGAAATATATTCCATCTTGTCTCTCACCCACTCTAATCACCTTCCTCGTCACTGGTCCGTATAACACATAATCTGTTAGTAAACTGCACGACACAAAAAGAGTCATCGATCATCTGAGTGGCCGAGCTTAAGTTACATGTTAACTGAGGCACATAAAGAACATTATCAAGCCTCAAACCACCAGGAAGGATAATTGTTCCGGTTTTATCAGAGTTCGTAGAATTTCCATCTAGCAGACCTAATGAACAATTCTTAATTTCCTTCACTTCTCTCATGTCATCTAAATTACATGTGACACGATTCGTAGCCCCTGTATCCACAATCAGGGAATCACGATTCTTTTTACCTTGTAATTAAAATTTCGATTTGTTTGAATTGAAAACTCAAGAACTTGTTGAAGTTGTGATGTTGTTACTCCAACTAATCCGGTTCCATCTGCAGGTATGGTACTCAAGTTATTTGACTGTTGATTTGCTGGTACACTCAGGTTATTGGCACGAACAGGGTTGGTTCTTCCATTGCTTCTACTACCTCAGCCAGATGCAAAACCATCCCGACCACCAACCCTGCCACCTCTGCAATATTCTCTTCCACCACGAGGTCTATCTCCCCACCATTCAGGATACCTAATCAATTGATAACATCCTTCTTCATAATGTCCCTCTCGGTAACAATGTTTGCAAAATTTACACTAGTATCATGATTACTTGTGTTTCTTCTTTGATCAGGTTGTACCTAAAAGGCCATGATTTTGTCTTGTGCATCTTTGGATAGTGAAGTTTCTCCCATCTTCAAACGTTCAACATTCACTATTGTCTGGTATGCATGAATCTCTCACCGATAATTTTTCACGAATCGACCCATACATGTTGCCTAAACCAATCAAAAAATAATGAAGGTAATCTTCTTCTCTCAGAGTAATGACTTGTGTCACAATATTACAAGTGCAATTACCACACTTGCATTGTGATATTTTCATATATGTGACCAGTTTATACCGTATCTTTTTTAGTCTCCCATAATGTACAACTACACTTTCAGATTTTCCTTGTTTCCACTCACCAAGAGAGGATTTGAGTTGACAAATTCTGGTTCCACTAACAACACAAAATATATTCTTTAAGTGTGTCCATGGAAGACTGCCATCATCATAACCTCCCAGTGTTGATCAGATGGAAAAATCTAACGTGTTGTTAATCCTGGAAACAATCATTGAATGGACAACAATGCATTCCTAAAATTGTTCAGGGTCTTCAGGTTCCTTTACAATGCCTTCAACAATGATCTTTGAATGGCTCTATCCCATTCATTATAATTAGTTCCTATTAATATGATCGGGGTAATAGTAATACCAGGACCATCACTTGATCATAGATGATGATACACCAGATCTTCTTCACCATATGTGATGATGGTTCATGCACCAAATCTTTCCCTTTTTTCCCTCCTTGGTCTGATGTTTTTTCTTCTCCATCGCCGCTTAAAGAGAATATGAACAAAATTTATGGCTTGAACCAGGCTCTTGAGACCATAAAAATTCTCAATAAGTCTGTCTGCCTTTCTCATTAATCGTTCAAGGTATTTATACAATTACGGACTTGTTTCTCAAGACATTTGATTCCTAATATAACTCAAATAAGCTAAAATACATATCTCTTATAGACTTCTATTATATCTCCTAATAGTATACCAGTTTGCTTAGGGGTAGCGATTCCTTACCGATTGGTGTTTTATCTTTTTATGGAATTTGGTACACCCCCAAAACAGATTGTTACCCCATTGGAAACATTGAAATATGACTCGAAACTTCTTCTTTGCAATATTAAATCTGCTAGAAGTCATACGACGTAGTTTTATATAGATAGATTAGTAATATTTATGAGTGAATAGTTAGGTTCAGTCTTCACATACCTTTTTGTTGATGAAGTTCTCCAAATTTCTTCGTTTGATCTTCAGTCTTCAATCTTCGAGGGTTATTCGGTGATGTCTGATACTCAACTATGATCTAATCTTAGTCCGAGACCTGACCTAAGTATATTAGAAATCAAGATATACTTTTGTGCATCTAACATTGACAATAAGATTGAGCTGACAAAACTTGCAAGTTCAACCTAGCGGTGCTTTAACAATCTCCCCCTTTGTCAATTTTAGTGAGAAAACTATCAATACATATTGATTCAAAATAAATGATATTTCAACTCAAAATCCATCATGCTTGAGTTCCTTGGTTCTTCAGCATCGTCTTGAATTCTTCGTTCTTCAAGTTCTTCAAAGGTTTTGCACATGATGGTTTCATCTCTGTTGTTGTTGAAGATCCGTAACGATAATAATTTATAAGAATACTCTGTTCGAGATTTTCTTGAATGATGTAATTACTCAACTCAATGGTTGTTATACCAAAAATATATTATTGTTACCTTCGTCAAAGTTCAATTGCACCGCAACTTTGAAGCAATACTAAGGTGATATGTTCTTCCCCTTAGTCATTACTTACTTCTTTTGTATAATATGTAAAACCTATAGATTGTAATCAACCCCCTTACATAATGCTTCGAAAAGCCATATGCTATAGTAGAATACTACTAAATAATTCTCCCCCCTATTTGCCAATAAAATTGGAAAAGGTGAAAAACATGGATCATTATGAATTTAAAAAGAAGATTTATCAAGACAATATAACACATACGATCTTTTATTTAGACGATTTCACCAAGTAAACTTAGTGTCTTCATCAAGGAGATATATAGGCACAAGCATCTCCTACAAATCCATAGTCGCACTCCCCACAAAGATATGACAATTAAGTACATGTTCAAATTGAACTCTCCACCACATGATGTCATTCCAAAAAGAAAGACACAGCGACCTTTTCAAGGAAAATGATTTTTACTTGGCCTTAATACCACACACTAGTATATTCGGCAGGTGTACTAGGTGGAGTATCATCAGAAAACATATTTCTTGGAAAACATTTAGCAGAACGGTGTAAACAACCATGGAACGCAAATGCAGGAACAAAAACTGAAGTAGTTCTCAAATTCCTTTAGAAAATAATTCTTATGAACAAGAGTTTTTCAGGTCAGCCTAAGGTGGATGTTATTCCTTAGAGTTCCCGTGATAAATTGAATAATTTCTGCTTAAATTTGTTTTAAGTTGAAATACCAATATTATGATAAGATACGAATCTTAGCGCATATTTTTCTCAACTAATTAAGAAAAAATTCCGATGGATCATGTTCTCGTCTTTTTCTTAGGAGTTACGTAGGCAGAGAGAATTCAGTACTAAGTGCATGAGAATTATTGACACCCACATTGATTCATTACATTTTGGACTCACTATTAATGATATGGTAGCTCCAAGTCAATATATGACTTAAATAGTGAGGACAATTATGATTATTGTCATACCTATGGATTCAATAGGTTACAGAACCGATTGATCATATGACACATCTTTAGGAGCGGAGAGCTCAACATTTTAAGGTGAAAATTATAGTCCTTTGAGTGCGAAAGTGACAGAAGAACACACGACTATAAGGAATCATCACATATGCATGACACGATAGAGAGGGAAATAAAAGCAACGCCAAATATTTTACTTGAACTCAAGATTTATGGCCCAAATGTTGCAAATATAATCAGGGGAAAAGGTACTATCTTGTGTTAATGAACGAGACTAACACCAATAGCTTGTCGAAGGTCCAAGAATGTTCGGGTATCTAGAGGCTTGGTGAGAATATCAACCAATTATTTTCAGAAGGCACAAACTCAATTTTGACAATACCATTCTCAAAGAGATCTCAAATAAAATGATATCTTATGTCAATATATTTTGTTCTTGAGTGCTCAATGGGATTCTTAGTAATTCTAATCGCACTTGAGTTATCACAAAAAGATCATCATAGTTCTAGTGTCTATTCCACAATCAGTAAGCATTTGTTTCATCCATAAGAGTTGAGTACAACACGATCCTGCAACGATGTATTCAACTTCACATGTTGAGAAGGATTTTGAGTTTTGTTTCTTGATATACCAAGCAACAAGGTTTAGTCCTGCATGAAAAAATCCTCTCGACCAACTCTTTTTATCTTCCACATATCCTTCCCAATCTGCACCAGAATGAACAGTAAGTTTAGTATTAGTATTAAAAGTGTAAGATAAACCATATCCAATAGTATAATTAACATATCATATGATACTTTTATAACTGCGTGATGAGACTCTTTGGGATTTGCTTGAAATCTTGCACAACAACCGATACTGAAGGCAATGTAAGGTCTTATTTTTGTTAGATATAACATGCTTCCAATAATAAAACTATAAATTTTTTGATCTACCTTTACACCATTCTCGACTCTTTATCCAGTTGTGGAAATTGGAGTTAGTTTCAGAGTGAATTTCTCAAGGCCAAAGATTTTGACAAGTTCCTTGGCATATTGTTCTTGAGTGATGTAAATCCTTATGTTGTTGAATTTATAACCCCAGAAAGAATTTCTATTCACCAACATTGCTCATTTCTGATTCTTTACCTAGAGAGGATTGGAATTCTTCTGCAAGTTTCCTGGATGTTGATCCATAGATGATATCATCTATAAAGATCTGAGCTATTAAGACATCTTTCCACTTTATTTGGTAAAAAAACATTTTCTCGACTTCATCTTTTGAGAAACTTTTTATAAGAAGATAAGTTGTTAGTTGTACATATCAAGCTCGAGGTACTTGTTTTAATCCATATAATGCCTTATTAAGTTTAAAGACATGATTGACATTTTCTGCATTTTCAAATCCTTTAGGTTAGGCAACATATATCTCTTTTTTTAAGACATCCATTTAATAATGCGGATTTCACGTCTATTTGATATAGCTTAATCTTGAGAAAACAAGCATGAGATGGTACCAAAGGTACGGGCATAAGGCGTGCAACAAGAATGAAGGTTTCATCAAAATCAGTCCCTTCTATTTGTAAGTAGCCTTGAGAGACAAGTCATGATTTATTTCGAACCATTATCTATTTGGTACCTATAATGTTCACATTGGAAGGGCAAGGGACAAGGTTCCAAACATATTGTCTCTTGAATTGATTTAACTCGTCATGCATATCATTAACCCAGGTAGGGTCGGTTAGATGTTCATCAATATTCTTGGGATCAACTTGTGATAGGTAGCATGCAAAGTTGCATATATTTTGAAATTGACCCAATGTATTAACAATGGATTTTATTTCCCCGGTGATATTATTAGTACCATGATTCCTTTGAACCCACAAATGCCGAGTAGTAGGAGATTCAGATGGAACACCCTTGTCAGGGATTTTCTCCTCGTCACTAGTCACATTAAGATTAGTAACAGTTGGAACAACTTATACAAACATAGGTGCTTTTTTGAAATTTTATGTAGTGTCCATAAGAAGCAATTCAACGGGATACTTATTATGATGAAAGGTTGATCAAGTCATCAATAATAATATTTGTTGATACCATCATGATATTGGTTCTGAGATTGTATACTCGAATACTTGGACTATCAGAGGCATAACCTAGCAATATTCCTTTGTCACGTTTAGAGTCAAATTTACATTTTAGTTCTATATCCTTGAGAATGTAGCACTTGCTTATAAACACACAGAGATAACTCAAGTTAGTTTTCTTACCATACCGTAAATTATTAGGAGTATTCCAGGTACATGACCGTAAGTATACCCTATTGATCAGGCAACATGTTGTAAAGACAATTTTTCCCCAAAAATTTAGAGGTAAGTTTTTATAATGGAGCATTACCTTGGTAATTTCCTGGACATTCCTATTCTTTCTTTATGCAACCCCGTTAGCTTGTAGAGTTATAGGTAAAGAGTATTATTAAATAATACTTAATGTGTCACAAAACTCAAATACCTTAGTATCTTTGAACTCTGTTCCACGATCGCTCCTGATTTTCTTTAGTTTGCGACATTGTTCATTCTGAATTCCATTCACAATAAAAGTCACTTAGAGTGTCATTATTATGAACTAGGAATGCCCGGTGTAATCATCAACCATTACCAAAGAATATTTTTTTCCCTTCAACTGTGGTTTGTTCAAATTGGGCTAAAGAGATCCATATGAATTAAATAAAGAGGAGGTTTGATGGCAATGTCTTGTGACAACTTATGTGGAACTATACCTTGTTTACCCATTTGACAAGCACCACAAACACCATCAACCTTGGCATTAATTGCGGGTACACCTCTGACAAGTTATTTGTTAATGATCTTGCCAAGAAGGCAATAATTGATGTGACCAAAACGTTCATGCCACAGGTGTATAGATTCTACCTTAGTCAAATTTCAACAAAGATTAAACTGAATATCAAGAAGATAACTGTTTTTTTGGCCACAAATGCCATGGAAAATTATTTTTCCTGACTTATCGTCAATATTACATCGTTTCTCATTGAAGACAACTTTATGGCCTTTATCACAGATTTAACTAACAAAAATAACATTAACAGACACACCTTTGACATAAACAACATCATGAATTTAGGTACTCCATGAAGCTTGATATTTCCCTTTTTGATAATATAGCAACAACTCTCATCTCCAAAAGTTACAGTCCTCCTTTAAAATCGCCAGCATTCACTAACTATGAAAGACCACATGTCATGTGTATGCTATAACCACTATCAAGAAACCACTGAAAGGGAATGACGTGGAATTTAAAGCAACATATCCCATACCGAAATTACTTTTGCTTGTGTTAAGATATCTTGTCAGAGTCTTTGTATGTATTTTAATATTAGACAAATAATTTTTGGCTCTTTTGTGAAGAACTTTAACAAACTTTAGCTTTTGTCGAAAGAGATTACATTATGTTGGTAACGATTACAAGAACCACAAAATATACAGGAGAAAACAGAAGTGGTGGTTGCATCAACAGGTCTTTCCGATAAAAACTTAGTCATATGAGGTTTAACAAATCCAAGACCTCGATTATTTCCTGCTGATCGTCGAAAATTCTTTAAACAAGAATCAAGAGACGAATCGGGTTCTTTAGGGAATTGTATGCTCCCTATTAAGATTTAAAATCCTCAATAAGTTTTGCTAAAGTATCATTTGATTTAGCTAACATGACAACAGTTTCCTTGTTAATACGGATTTGATTATCCAATTCATTCCGAAGAACCCTTTCACTTTCAGAACCTTCACGAATATCAGAATTCTTGATGTATAGCTCATAATGAAATCCACCAGTTTTCTTTATCAATCGTTATTTTTCGTGAAAAATATTAACAATGAATTTATTCAGATTAGTACACAAATAATCATCGACGATTTCTAGAACACACTCGGAATTTGTAGCCTGAATGCTTCTATGAAATAAGAGATCGTCATGTCGGTTGTGACATCGTAATACACGAACTTGCTCTGGTACCAACTAAAAATGAGAGGGTACCAAGTACACCACCAACTTCTTTGTTTGATGGGAGTATGGACCTATGTTGTACTTTTAACAATCAAAAGATGCGGGGAAAAGTAAAACACACACACACACACAAGAGTTTTGTTAATCAGGAAAATTATACTTGCAGAAAACCCCCGAACCTCGTCCAGATTTGAACACCAAACTGTATTAAGTCGCTATCGACACTAGCCTATTATTATACTTCGGACTGGAATCTAGTTGAGACTGAATTCACCCTCCAAGCAATTCAGCTACTGTCGTACTCCTTACGTCTATTTAACCTTGCAAGGCTCTACGTAATTGATTCCCTTAGCCGGCGTCCTTTACATCCTAAGAGTTGCTTCAGCCTTCAGCCTCTAACAAATAAGCCTATTTGATTTCCCTTTAGGTTTATTGATCAAGGGTTGGAAATATATTTGAAATAGACAAAGCTATCAAACCTCACAAATCTGGAACACTTACACTCAGTTAGCTGAGAAACGTGGATTATTAACCACCTATCAAGAACAATCTTAAACCGATCAATAAAGAATAATTTTAGATATTTATCTTGAGAAATCACAAAGTCTGAGATAAGGAAAACTTTATGATTTATATTTATTTCGTCCGTGAAAAATATTACTAAAACCTCGATAACAGGAAGAACAAAATCAGGATAGACGAACTATCAAGGTAAAGATAGTTGGACCCGGATTCACGGATCCCTAAGTCTTTAAGTCGTAAACCTAATTATGTTTCTCATAGAAAACGTAGGTTCATAGAAGAAGACTTATAAACAACTAGGATACAGAAGTGTCAGGGATTGAATTTCCCAGTTGATTGAATCTCTATAGTTATAGACTTTCAAGACTAGGGTTGCATAGAAATCAAGTTAAGATAACTTGAAATCAAGCATACACTTTCTCTATTTTGATAAACTCTTATTAGAATTTTATTTAGGAATGTAATAAGTTTTTCTTGAAATTATATAGAAGAATATATACTATGGTGCAAAGTACCGAAACCGTGTATAATGATAGTTAATGGAAAGTATGCCTTAAGAACTACTAAGCATAATCATGTTCATTTAAACACTTAAGACTTGAATCATGATGCACATACACAAGGTGTTTTAGTGATCAAAGATGTCTTAGAGGCGTCCATGAGAGTTGTAGCAATACTAAACATATTTGTGAAAATAGTTCATAAGTATCTGCTTAATTCGTGCTGGTTAGGTATGTGAAAGGGTACGCGTACTTATGAACCAGTTTGTGAATTCACATATCCAAGGTACACGTAGTGGGTATGCGTACCCTAAGTCTATTCACGAACTCATGCTCTTCAGGTACACTTACTTGGTATGTGTGCCTCCCCTATTCACGAATTCAAAACACCATGGTACGCGTACTAGGTATGTGTTAGAGAATTGCTCGGTTGAGACCAAAATTTTTGATATCTCAAGCTTGTTGTCAATATTAGGCGATCAAAACTATATCTTGATTTCTAGTCTACTAATTTAAGTTTCGGATTTGTTAGAATTGTAGTTGAGTATCAGAAATCAGCCTTGAAGACTGAAGATCGACGAAGGCATCTGGAGAACTTCTGTGTCTGCTTTGTGAAGACTGAACCATTTTATTTTACTCATTATATCATTATTCTATCTATTGAGACTATGTCGTATGAGTTATAGTAGATTTGCAAAGAAGATGTTTCGATTCAAGTTTGTCTTGTGAAAAATCTCGAAATATGATTTAGCGATTAGATGTTCAAATGTGCTTAACAATATTAGTTCCATGAATTAATTTGTGGATCAGTTAAAAATTTCCCATGCAAATGATTATATCACTTGGGAATATTTCAAACATCATAAGAGAGAAATATGAACTTACTGAAATTTCTACTCAGGGTAGATTGGCGAACCAGTTCGTAAACCATAGATATTTGACATATATAAATACAGGAAAGTTGGAGAACCAGTTTGCAAACCGCAAGTTCAGGTTGGGAACAGTTCACGAACCCGGTTGGAGAATCGTGGTGAACTATTTTATAAGTTGGATAAATTGGCTAACAGTTGGCGGACCCGGTTCACGAACCGTGGTAAAATGAGTTCGGTAGTCTAGTCAGATTGGCGAACTCAGTTCACAAACCGTAACACTCTGACTCGTGAACAAGCCCCACCGTTGACAAAGCGTTGTACCAATATTTTAGGTTTTTAAACGTTTAGCGTTGCTTGAACACTTTTTAAGACTTCGATTGATCACTTAAACACTTATATGTATGAATCATGATTAATATTTTAGGTTTTTAAATGAACATAAAATAGCTTTTAGTTCTTTGGCTATTTTCCCAAACCAAACAGTCATTATACATTGTTGAGTAACCGAACCTATGTGTATAGTCTTCTATTGTAGTTTGAAGACTAATTTGTTTGCTTGATTCTCAAGTTGTCTTAGATTGAATTCAAGCTAACCCTGGTATTTGAAAACTATAAATATAGCTTCTCTGTCAATTGAGAAAATCAATCCCTGACACTTTGTGATATATCTGAAGACTTCATAATGAGGTATCCTTGTTTAAGATTTGTTAGATCCTTGTGATTCAAGAGGAACGTAGGCAACCCTTAACTTAAGTTATCTGGGTTTGAAAAGTGCAAACCAATTTTAGATATAGACATATCAAATGCCCATCTTCCAAATTGAAGATCGTGTTGGATAAATCCCGAGGCTATGAGTATTTTTACTAATCCTTTAACGACTGAAATATTAAACACGAGCTATAAGTTTTAATCACCTCTTCCTTAAGTCTAAAATAAGATTTGTGGTAGGGGTGAGCATGGTTTGTACTGGTCCGTTTTTTGTTTCATCTACACCCAATCTAACATTCACGGTTTTAATCTTGGCATCCGCAGCTGGTCCGACATCCAATGGGTTGAATGCGGATGATCCAATAGATTTCTTCCATAATTAATATTTAAAATATTTTTTCAGATAAAATTACGTAAGATTTCATTACCGTTGCCATGATTACTGATATTAATTCAAATACACACAACCTTTACTCACTTATCAAACAAACTCATCGATTTCATATAATGATAACGTTTTTAGTTTTAACTAATACTCCCCCATCAAACCAAAGTCGAATATATATAATAATCTAAATTCCAATTCAGAAATAATAATATCATGAAATTTGTATACTTGCTTATTTTACCAATATTAATATCAGTGAACAAAATAAACATGTTGAGACAAAATAACTATATCCTTAGCAGATATGGATGTCCAATGAATATTTAACTCCGCCAGCATCTTATCCATTAGGACACTGACAAGACATCAGCTCGCCATAAAACGGATGACCGTTTTTTTTTTAATGGAAAAGTTCATATATTAAAAACTAGCAAATGTAGTACAAAAGATTTACAAAATCATTTTTATCAAAAGTATTAGAGTCAATGCTAGTTTTGTGAACTTTTTGATTTAGGTTATCCGACATGTGCTGTAGTCTTCTAATCCTTGCCTCCTTAGCGATGTAGTCCATTGCTTTGTTGTTTTTTCTCTTTATATATTTCACTTTCGCTTGAGGTAGATCTCCCAATAAGTTCCTTATTTCCTGCAAACTGCCGACCACGAAGAATCAGTAGTAACCCTGTTTATATTGTCTGCCAAAGCTTTGCAGTCTGTTACGATGGACACACTTGATAAAATATTTTATTTTATCCATGTAAGAGCCTTTAGCAAGACCTTTGCTTCCGCGTGGAAAGCTGACGTTGCCCACTCCGAACCCGCAGAAAGATGCATGAAAGTCTCCTCATCAGTAGAATATAGGATGAACGCATATCCCATCAAAAAGTCTTCTTTTTTGTAGGAAGCATCAATGAATATAATCCAATACGAATTTAGGTTGGACCAATTAGTGTTGGTTGGTATTTTATTTTGATTCATCTTATTGCTTTGAGGGATATTTGACGGTGAGGAATTTAAGAAACTGTTGATTTGTCCTATTAAGATGACTGGGTTTGGGTGGATTTTCTCAAAAACTACCAAGCATCTGTATTTCCAAATGAACCAAATTTTGGTGGATATTTTAACCTGATTATGGCTCAAATTTTCTTCCGTAATCCACCATTTAATCCAATAAATAATGGTGCTGTGAGAGTTTCTAGGTATAATGTTATGAAGGGAGAGACCAAACCATACGGCTCTTGTAATGGACACTCATAAGCTTCCGTTTCTTGCACTTGGTTGTTACATAATTGGCAAAACGGGTCGATTTTCGTATTGTGAGCACCTAGTCTAGCCGATGTTGGTAGCACTTTTTGAGCTAGTTTCCAGATTAACAGTCTGATTCTTAGGATGGCTTGAATTCTCCGGATCTTGTTCCATGGGAAATCTAGGGAATCATTATTATCAATATCATGTTTGGCTAAAAATGTATAGACGTTTTTGGCCGAGAATTTTCCTGATTAATGGTGTCTCCATGTAATAATGTCTTGTTCATGGTTCCTTGGATTTAAAGCTTGATTTTTTTCCTTGTCCTCTGGGTAGAAGAATTGGTTTAGCTTTTCCTGATCCCATCTATTTTGATCCGTTATTATCTCTTGAACTCTTGTTGGCGCATGTTCTTGAATGTTAGGGATTCTTTGGATTATATCCGCATTAGGAACACCTGTCTTCCCAGATTTTCACCGAGGCTCCATTTTTGACTTGCCGAATAAAGTTACCTTTTATTAACTCTAATCCTTTTTTTATGCTGGTCCAGATCCACGATATATTCGAAGTTCTGGATTTCTCAAGAGTGTGGGAATTTGGGAAACATTTTTCTTTTAAGAGTTTGACCCATATTTGGTGTTGTTTTGTTACCAGCCTACTGGCAAGTTTAGTGAGGAGAGCCAAGTTGAAGTGATGAGGATTTTTAATTCCTAGACCACCTTGAGAAATGGGTTTGCATATACTTTTCCAAGCCCTTGTAAATCCTCATTGTCTCTTTTGCCCATCTTTCTTCCACCAGAAATTTCTCTGAATGCGGTCGAGCTGATCAAGAGTTTCCTTCGGCAGAGCAAGGACTTGCATTTGATATGTTGGGTAGGATTGAAGAATATATTTTATCAAAACCGTCCTCCCCGCTTGAGATAACAGTTTTGATTTCCAACCTTGTAGCGTATTGGCTTTTCTGTTTTTATTGAAGAAGAGCGGTGTACCCAAATATCTATCATTTTTCGTCATCCGCGACACCTTTAATATTTTTGCTAAAATCTTTCGATGTCTTGGATGTATTTTTGGGCTGAAATAGACACTGGATTTTTGAAGGTTAACCATTTGACCCGTAATGTTCCCAAATAGATGTAGTATCTCTAATAGACTTTTTGCTTCTCCCATGTCCACTTTTGTAAATAAAAAGCAGTCGTCCGCAAAAAAGAAGTGTGAGATATTTGGAGCATCTTTGTTTATTTGGAAACCAAATATTCTATTGTCTTCAATTGCCTTTTCAAGGAGTCTAGAGAGGATTTCCATGCATATTAAGAAAAGATACGGTGATAAAGGATCACCTTGTCTTAGACCCACAGAAATGTTGAAAGATGGTCCCGGGGAACCATTCAGAAGGATTGAAAAAGAGGTTGTTGAAATGCATTGCATAACAAGTTTAGTGCATAAATCCGAGAAGCCAAAAGCCAAGAGTACTCTCTCAATAAAATTCCATTCAACCCTATCAAAAAGCTTTTGATAGGTCTAACTTCAGTGCTAGAAAACCCTTTTTTTCTTATATGTTATCATCGAATGAATAAGTTCGTGAGCGATTATGATATTATCTGTGATTTGTCGACCAGGGAGAAAGGTCGATTGATTTGAGGAGATTATTTTACCAAGGATAGGTTTTAGTCTATTAACTAAGATTTTTGAGATGATTTTGTAAATTTATCGCATTTATTTATCTCCTGGAGTTTGGGATGTGGAAATTTTGGATATGAGGGTTATGAAAGAATGATTAATATCTTTGTCGAGGGTGGCCGAGCGAAAGAACTCCTGGACGGTGTTGATTATATCATTTCCCAAAAAGTCCCAGTTGGCTTTAAGGAAGCCCGACTGAAAACCATTTGGGTTTGGAGCTCCCCATTGATTCATATTAGAGATGGTGAGCCAAATTTCTTCTTTAGTGGGAATTACTGTCAAAGATGCATTTTCTTCAGAGTTGATGCAAGGGTTTATGATGATAGATAGATCAAAATCAAAGTTGCTGGTTTGTGATGTGCCTATTTGTTGGAAGTGTTTAAGCAGCAGGGAATTGATTTGATCCTTATCCAAAAATCAAAACCCAGAAGGTTCTCTAAGGATATTTATCGCATTGATTCTTTTTCTATTTGAGGGGGAAGCATGGAAATGCGCACCCCTAAATTTTGTAGTTAGGGGCCTTTGGGCCATGAGCACCCAACTAACGGATTGGATCATGTTATTTAGCCACCATATAATAGCCCACAACCGGTGTCTGTACTGTACGAGAGAAAGAAAACCCTAGAAATTGCATCTAGGGTTTAACAAGTAAATTGTAGTCACCTATTTAAACCCTTTTCATTCCCATCTCTCTCTATACAGTCTATTCCGATCTTCTCCTGTAAAACTAGGTCTTACATCCGGGGCTGCAAGTTCTATTTTTCTTGTTCTCAAATCTTGTAGTCTCTTGGGTATTTCAATATGCTTTGCTTATGATAGTGGTTTGTATGTATTGTCGATTGTGAAATTTTGTTCTTATTAGTTTTTGTGCAATATATTGCATCTGTTTACCTCCTTCTAATGTTATATTCATGGCATCTAGAAGATCAAACTGATGCATAAATATAGGTTGGCTTACCAGCTCGCTGCAGAAACTATTTCTATTTGCTTCCAGAGTCAAATGGTCCGACCTAAATTTCATTATATTTTTCCATCCCTTATTTTATGAGATTTGAGAATGGCAAATGATGTAAACACAGTTTTATGCTTAACCCTGAAATATTATGTGGACTCAATGAGTCAATCTCCGCTTATTATCTGATGCCATTAATTTAATTTCATATCTTATTTAGGTCCCGTTTTTCTAACTATACTATGATTGTTAAGATCCTTAGAAAGGGGCAAGTGATGAATAATTCTTATCCTACACACTGAATTTCAATTGTGTTGAATACAAACATCTCAAATATATTGTCTGATGCCTTAGGTTATATAAAGTTTCTGAATTTCAACAGTTTTATGTGTTTAAACTTATTGTTTGTATTTGAGTATTGGGCAGCTGAATTCTGTAATGATTAATGAAATCTCTATGATGAGAAAAAGCAGACGGGCGGTCTGAAATGATTCCATGTTGACATGTCTGTAATCTCCACTTGTGGAATTTTTCTGAGGGTTTTTTAATCTACAACATGATTTGAAAATGGATTGTTCTCAATTTATTTTATATTTCATAAATTCTGTGATTCAAGTATCTTGCAATGATGAAGTAAGCTCCTTTATAACTATGTCTGGACATCTGAGATTTTTGTCTATGATTAAACCAATGCTACTCCCTGAGCAAGAATTTTTGTTAAATCCATTCTTAAGAAAGTTTCTGGTTTATTTTTACTTCCATATTGTATCATTTGAGTTTAATTCTGGTTGTAAACTGTGAATATGCGTTGAAAAAAAATAAGTATTGATCTACAATGGACCAAGCAGTGTGGTCGAGTTCATTATTTAATAATGACAATAGCTGAATAAAGTTACAAAACCCCCAAAATAATCTTTGACTGTGTGGAAAAGAAGCTAATGAACTTCCTCAGGAAATCCGGATTGTGCCTCCATAACTCAGCTCAATTATGTTGGCAATTTACACTCTACTAAGCAAGGTTTGAAAAACGGCCGTTTTTTCCGAAAAAACGTCCGTTATAACGCTCACGTCCATATACCGTGTCCGTGAGGCTCGCCAACACGCTTACCTAAATAACACCGATAAATAGGAAAAAATGCCGTTTTCACACATGTGATTACCGTTTTTCTAAAATTAATATTTCAGTTTTTTTCTTCTAAATAACATTTTAACACACGTTTTTTACACTGTATTTTCCGTTTTCATATCGGTTAAACCCGTTTTTAAGAAAAAAAAATTTGAGTTGGAGAAATTCTTATACAATTTTTAATTTCAAACTTACAACTAAAATTTCATAAATAATCATTAAACACTTCAAATTTTATAAACTTACAATAAGTAACCTAGTGACAGTAGTGCTTGAAATTTTAAACTTAGACAAACCAACTTGTACCGACATTTTTTTCGACTTATTCAAGTATTTTCTGTTTTCTCGATGATTCTCAGTTGATTCCTCTTCCTCCGCCTCATATTGGTTCACGTAATACATTTTGCTGTCGTAGTTAACAGTATCGTCATCTTCATAACCATAGTCTTCTTCCTCATTATCATTACGATTATCTATTTCATTATTGATATTAATATTGAAATTATACTCTTCATTAATTCCTCGGGTATCTTCTTCTGGACGATCTTCAGTGTAATGAGAATTGTATATGGGATTTTCATTTTCATGACCTTGTGTATTGTCTCCAAATATTAGGTTACCAAAGTCATAAACAAAGTTACTCACTGGCAACCTTTGATATGAGATTTCAACTTCTGGATCATGCCATTCGTATGGTGGAGGGAGAGGCTCTGGATTATTAGCTGCTTCCTCTTCCAATTCATTTAACCAATGTTCTTCCTGAGGTAAAACTGGTGTTTCATCATCCCCTGCTATCCAATCAAGCATATTTTCATCTTTCAGCAGGCTATGAACATTGTGGACATCGATGTTATGTCGCTTTGCTTTACCTTGAACTCTTTGCTGCTCCAATCTTAAATTGTACTGAACATATACCAAATCGTTTATTCTTGACGAAACTAAAAGGTTGCGTAGTTTGGTGTGAATTCTTTCAAACACACTCCAATTCCTCTCGGATCCAGACGATGTGTTTGTCTGGCTTAGTATCTTTACCGCGATCCTCTGGAGTGATGGAAACTGAGCACCGTATGACAACCACCAGCTTACAGGATCACCTTGCAGAGAAGCCAATCTTGCTGATGGTGATGCAAATTGGCCTTGCATCATTTGCATTCTTCCCGCCTAAAAATATCAAAAACTGTGAATAGAAATTCATATAATTACGAAATTAATTGTTAATAAAAATTCACACCTCTAGCATGCATGTCGCTTGTTCTTGAGGGATACTAATCATTTTTGATATAACTTCACTGAGACAAATTTGGGGCTGAGAAATTTCATTGTTGATGAGATTGGCTGCTGGGTTGTAGATATAATATGGATTCAGAAAATGCGCTGCAGCATGAAGAGGAGAACTCAACTGATCTTTCCATCGTCGGTTAATCACAACTACTCTTTTTACTTTTTTTTTGTTTTATTTCTTTAACTTTTGAGTCTGAACTCTAAAGTACAGACCACATGTAGCATATACTGTACACACCTCCAAATGCAAAATAAAAAGATAAATCGACTCCCTGACTTCCCTCTCTCACTCTCTTTTTCTCTAGCTAGTCTCTGACTCTCTTCCTGTTGCATTCCTTGTTGGTTAGTCTTGTAGCAAGTAGCTAAGAGCCTAGGAGTATTATTTGACAACAAAGTTTTGACTGCTTTTGAATCCGAATATGCATTATTCAAATATTGGGGAATGCATTGAACTATTCGAGTGACAACTTGAACATATCAAGTGGATAGTGATAGTATGCGTGTATAAATATTGTCGGTAGACGATAACTACAATGCATTGTTATAAGTCATAGACTTAGGGTTGTGAATTTTACTAGATATCCATAAATTTGTATGTTAAAAACCCATAAACAAATAAATAAAAAATCAAATAAATAAATTAAACCAAAAAAAATATGAAAAAACGTAGTAACAACGTTATTTAGACCCGTCGTAACCGTTTTCACAGCTGTAATTACCGTTACATAGGAAATTCAGATCACAAATTATTTATTTTTCTTATTTAAACGTTATCACACCCGTTATTTTAAAAAAACGTCAAAAAAACGCGTTTTATTCCTATATAACGCGTTTTTGACCCAAAACGTGCTCACACCCGTCAAAACACGTTATAACGGTCACGCCTAGTACCTGTGACCTGGGCCGTGACCCGTTTTCGAACCTTGCTACTAAGTCAGTTTTGGTGTGCATCAAGATATAGATGATTTGCCACTTAAAAAAATTCATATGCACCTATGTTAATTTCTAGATTTATGAATAAACTGTGCTTATGTGTTTGGGCTACACACCCTTACCAGTAGAGTTAAATTTTTTTCACTGTCCATCACTTCTTTAGACATGTATGGATTGGCTAGGAAAAGTTAACCCAGTTATTCCCTTAACAGAAATAAAAAAAATTAGGTCTCATATGTTTTTGTTGCAATTTCTTGATTATTGTTGCCTCTCCACACCTTTGAGCTTACTAATCAAATAATCTACTTAGATTTGCTCAGTCATAGAGGCAAATATGAAAATCGGTCGGGTTACACGTGGGGGTTTATTTATTTCGATGGTTTTACCTCTAAAAACTCTGGCTACATTATTGAATCTGAGTTCTTGTTAGATTATGAGTAAATGTTTTATGTGTCTTCGATCATAAAATTGGCTATGATCACAAAATACCCGAGCTTCTGAGAGTAATCTATGAAGCTAAAAAGGTAAAATGGTTGAATTTCTTGATATGAGCCATTATTGATTAGACTAAACGACCTAGAGTTAGATATTTGATTTGGTTATGTGATTGAAGTAATTGTGAAATTCGGCAGTGATGATTATTACACAGCTTTATGCCAGTTCTGGTTCAGAAAATTCTTGATAGAGAAGCTGAGAAATATCTGAGCTTAGTTTTGTTTATCTTTGTTTATCTTTTTGTAGATTCTAGATGTGTGTGTGAAATTTTTATAAAGATTGATGAGTTGAATCAGCGTGTTAATTGTGAAGCCTGTGATGATGTTATCCAATTGGTTGAGATGTAGTGGAACTGAGACCCTGTTTACAGGGAGAAACCCTTGGGGAAACTATATTCATATGACATTAATGGATCTAACCGAGGCATTATGGCATTTTTCATACTGGAGACTGGAACAACTCATATAGTGTGTGGTATCATGTTTTGAGTGTGGAGTCTGTGGACAGTAAGCCAACTTATGTCCTGTTAGCTGGTG